>NC_087206.1:97960660-97990660 GCF_015104395.2 Macrobrachium nipponense | reverse complement strand
ACCAAGTGGCTCGTGTTCTCCCGGACTAAAAATGTTGAATTTCGGCGATGCAGTACGAACATTAGTGTAAAATCAACAGAATTTGTAACTTTTTTGGCCGATATTAAATTCACCTTGGTCACATTTGACGATATGTTGGTAGATTATATGGTTTTTAATTAAGTTAATTTCAAAGTAAAGTGTGCTTATGTACGTATAATATAACAGCGATTTTCAGCGTATTCTTTACAGATTTTGTTAATCAGGCGAGCAATAATCCGTATCTGCGCTCGCGTGTGTGTGTGTGTGTGTCAGGTCAATGTGGAAAATAGACAAATAACTACGAAATAAATTGATTTCCATTACTGTG
Organism: Macrobrachium nipponense; assembly: GCF_015104395.2. NCBI lineage: Eukaryota > Metazoa > Arthropoda > Malacostraca > Decapoda > Palaemonidae > Macrobrachium > Macrobrachium nipponense. The sequence continues at coordinate 97,990,311 of NC_087206.1, read as the reverse complement.
TGTATTATATATAATATATATATATATATATAATATATATATATATATATATATGTTGTGTGTGTGTATGTGTTATTGTTATATAATCAATACACCTTTAACTTACCATTCCATTAAAACAATTCACATTATTCATTAACACCTTTAATTACCATTCCAATTAAAAACAATTCACATTATTCCATTTAAGTCTCATGAAATTGTCTATTTGCCAAGGCACTGGGATCCTTCACCCAGAAAAATATCGACATATTTGTGCCCCCACCTCACATTCATTCCCGTCAATGCTTGTGTTACGACAGCACTCATCTGGTGAAATTGTCCCATCAGAGTAATTTTCGGCTTCTCAACGCCCCTCAGGATGAAAATAAAGATTTATTTCATCTTTACATAAAGAATTATTAAGTTTCGTGCATGCATGTACAAATATATCTACATTTTCCTGGCGGTAAATTGATGGGTAAATTAAACGCTCTAAAGTTCAAAACATATTAGCAAGAATTCCAAATCCGTTTTCCAAAGTTCGTCGTCCTCTGGAGATACGATAGTAAAATACTCTTTTACTTGGCGTTTGTCTTTGTTATGGAAATGGCTTCATAATTTGCAATTTCAGATGAAACGCGGCCATAAGAAAGGTGCTGTGACTACCTTTATAATTATAGTAAAAGGACCCTGCACCTGGTGGTGGCCGTATTGAAATGTTTCCCATCGACAGCCCCAGTGCAATTTGGGAAATCCCACAATCTCCAAAAATCATTGGCAACCACACTCCATCCCTTTGTGTTGAAGGGGTCTGTAAATTATATATATATATATAATATATATATATATATATAATATATTATATATATATATATATATATATGCAGCTAAGTAACTTTATTGTAAATCAATAATCTATTATACAATAATTGTTGTGAATTCAATAAAAGGGTTTGTTATAATGATATATTTGGGTGGATGAGTTAGAACATTATAATCAAATTGCTTAACATTAATGGCGGCCTCATCCCCTCACAACCCCCGCAAAACTATCCATAATCACTAAATGGAAAGAGGATTCTGAATTTGACAGTATCAAACTGTGCAGGAACAGACACGCTACATTAAAACGCGCGCACACACAGTTAACATATATAAAGCAGGTACATGTTAATTCAGATTTTTCCACGACCCATTTCTGTTGATGATTGGTGAACGACGTGAGAGTCCAAGATCATCCGTTGCCTTGCAATCAGACAACCCAAAAGACCGCGATAGGGCGTCTGGTAAACCAGGAGTGCGTTGGTAGCATAACATTCACACCACTGACTGCCGTGTGATGGGAGAGCGATGCTGCTAGATACAAAGTCACAGAGGCTCCTCGCTGGAAAAAAGAAAGAAAAAATAAAACCCTTGTTTTTTTGGTAAAGAGGAAATGGTCTGGAAAAATCTTAGTTTTCATACAACGCAGAGTAAATGGGGGAGTAAGTTGACTGATGTAATAGTGAGTGACGGAGTGGTCATTTTATGTTCGTAGTGAAACTGTAGACAGATAGAAATTCTGGATGGAGAAAGAGGGTGAAATGTGGCTGCACAAGTAATTAAGACCTGTCAGTTTACAAAAGAGGAAGAGAAAAGTACAAAGAAGAAAGCCATGAATGAAAATTGAGACAGTGTTAAAGACAGATGTGGAAGGAGTACCTGATGTATGTAAAATTTTGGGATGGGTTCACTTACATGATCGGAGAAGAAGAGATGAAGTCCAGGTATAGAAATGGATGGATAGCATCGTCAACAAAGAATATGAGAAAAAGTAATCAAATTCGAAAGCTGCACGAGCTAAAATTTAACAGAGGTCTTTCTCGTATCATTCATACAGATGACAGACTGGTACGCGTGCATGAATACGACGTCAGCGATCTCATGGTGGGAGACGGGACAGAATAGGTGATATCGTGGAAATATGGGATATTACCGAAGTTTTCTGAGGGACATCTTAAATGGCTAAAAGCCAATGGTACCTACAAAGCGACCGAGGCATAACAGATCAGACACTAGACTGAAAGTTGAACTATCTTAGAGATCAGGACAGAATAGTACAGGTCACTCACTGAAAGGGAAATTTACGGCAAAAGTTTGTAGTGCATAAGCGACAGACATCGAAACGACCTGGAAGATAAAATTTTGGGCAGTATAACAAAGTTGTATTTTTTCATCGTAAGTTCAAAAAGTTCCTTCGTTTCTACAGGACTGCATGAAATTTTAAACTGAACTTATATAGTTCTAAGAAGTATTGAATTACGAAGAGCATTCGTCTAAGAAGTTTAAAATTAAATCCAATATTCGGCTAAACATCGATGATCAAAAATTTATGAATTTTAAAAAGAAGAAAATGTAAGATTTGAACTAATTACTAACTAGACATGTGTGAAAGACAGACAGACAAACAAACAGGTTTCAACCGAAAAACGAAATTCTCTGCATTAAGTCTCCCAGTAACTCGAAATATTGGAGGTGTCAATTAGCATTAAACGTTTCCTTTTAAAGCACTTATTTCCTGAAACGCAGAGGAATACGAGCTTTCAAATGAGAGGGATGCAGAGAAAAGAAAGAAAGGAAAAAGATCCATTTCCATGAAAAGACTTTAATTGGACACATTCGCTACGAACTCTGGTCGTATCTTAATTAGGTTCTACTTTTTGAACTTCGCTTTGAGTTTTAGTGGCAGTTTCCTTTTATTCTTAATAAAAAAAAAAAGACGAGGATTTTAAAACTACATTAAAGCAAACTCAAAAAACTGCCCACTGGAGAGTTACTAAAGCCTTTCACAAAGTTACGTAGTCTTTTCATGGTTTTACTTTTTTTTTATACGATGCAAGAGCAAATAATCATGTGACCACTAGAACTTATTTGTCCATTGAAGAGTTAGACACTAGGATTTGTAATATTGTAAATATACTTTTCAACACAGAGTCATATATATAAGATCTAGGTGCGTAAATATATTATTGGCTACAAAACTTTTTACTCTATATACGCAAGATAACCTTATTTTACTATACCCTTGAATAAGAAGACGGAAGAATAGTCACCTTTTTTAAAGATAAGGATAAAGTCTAAGAGTTTAAAGATTTTAAATGCAACCTTTACACTATATCAAGATTATACTCTAGAAGAAGAAAACAAAAAAAAGTCATTTTCCATTCTCATCCTTGAAGTTTAGAGTGTGGCTGGATAGTAAAAATGTGGAAGCTCTTGGGAGGGACACTTATTTTCTAATAAAACAATATACATGTATTAATACTCATATCAAGATCACTTATCATATCATATGATCCAGAATGTTGTACTTCATCCAACACTCAAACTACAACTAGTACGAAGCATAATATTATGGGAGAGACATATATTACTCACTATATTAAATGCAAAGTAAATTGAGTGCTGTGCAAAATAATTTCCTTTGCCTATCTAGAACTTGAGAAAGTGGTGTTTACAGAAGTAAATTAATTCTATCAGTTAAAACAATAATACTCCTCTCAACGTTATGAATCAAGAGGAGCCTAATCCGTGAAGAGATCTTTACCGAATATTATCTGGACATTAGCGCTGGCGAAAACAATTTGAGTTTAAAACAGACCCAAAATAACTGACAGTGATGAAGCGCACTTCCATATTCCTATTCTCTGGCGGAAACGCATGATACCAAACAATTAATCCGTTGCATGTCAAAATAGACTCGCTAATGACCACTACATTCATCATCATAAGTCCAGCTGCGGAATGCAGATCAGCTCAACTGGATATGGAACATTCTCTCTCATAAATAAATGGCATGTATCCATCGACAGCTGCTTCTATAATTCAACTTTTCACTTAAAAGTGCTGCCTGTTTATCTTAAAAAAATTATACACACACACCACACGAGCAATATTTTAACGTGAATAGTTTTAATTAGAAAAGTAGCTGTCCACCCACAAACTTCACCCACCTCACCCCAACATACACGAATATATTTATATATATATATATATATATATATATATATATATATATATATATATATATATATATATATTATATATATATATATATATACACACACACACACATGAATGTATATATATATATATATTATATAAATTTATATGTGTGTGTGTGTCATCGATTAACATTCACCGCAGTAGAGTAATTGTTTTATATCAGAAACATCATAATTGTTATGTGCGAAATTTTGTCATATTCTGGAACTTTATAATTCCACAACTCTGGACAATTTAAAATTGATGTGCGGTGGACAAACACAAAGGAACTCTATATATATGTGTGTGTGTGTGTGGTGTGTGTGTGTGTGTGTATGTGTATGTGTGTGTGTATGTGTGTGTGTACAGCAGATCGATTTTAAATTGTCCAGCGTTTTGGAATTATAAAGTTCTAGAATGTGACAAAATTTCGCGCAATAACAATTACGATGTTTCTGATATCAAACAATTACTGCACTGCCTGAATATTAATCAATGGCTCACTAACTCCATATTGCATTTTCGCGTCCAAATAACCCGAAATGATTTGGCTTTTTATAACCTACAACCAAACCTGAATTGTGATAATTTAAAGTTTTGAATTGTTTTCTATATAATCAGTTTTCTTAGAATAGTTCTTGAAATAATAATGATGGCAATAATAATGTATTGCAGGTGGGTGACTCCAATTGTTAGTCCCATAATTTGACATCCAGGTCATAATTTCTAATAAATCTCTCTTTCTAATTTCTAACTCTCCTCTCTCTCTCTCTCTCTCTCTCTCTCTCTCTCTCTCTCTCTCCTTAATCTTCATCGTATAGTCATGCATATTATATATATATATATATATATATATATATATATATATATATATATATATATATATATATATATAGCACAAGAACGAATAATAAGTTATATAATGTCGGGTAACTGAAGCTGATTTATTACTTGGCTCTATCTCTTTCAGTTCATCACCTTTCGTCGAGAGAGAGAGAGAAGAGAGAGAGAGAGAGAGAGAGAGAGAATGATAGATGACAATGAATGATAGATGACAACTCTAAGTCTCATTCCTGATCTGTTTTCTCGCTCTCTTATGAAAAAGTAAATGATAAATGGTTATTGTTTATGAATGGTGGATTACTTGGATACCCAAATATATTAATATGGCTGGTTTATTATAATTTTTCCAAAATCCAAATAACGCCTGAAATCACGTTTGAAAATTCGCAGTTTTAAAACCGCGGTATCTTAATAATTTTTCAATATATTTTCTTGATTTTTGTTGCATCGTGAAGCAAAATCTATTTACTTTATGGCACTATGTACTTTTTGTGGAAAAAAATAAAACAAGATATGATATTACGAGCTAATTGAAAATGACTTTTTGTTCCGAAAGCGACATTGTATACAACATTTCTTGGAAGTTAGTTTTCATGATGAAAAGTATTATTAATATTAAAAACAATTATTGATTCTGAAAGAATCAATAATTGAACATATTTTGAAGTCGGAAACGGAGATTGTTGTTGTTTTTGCGTTTTTGGTAATTTTTTCTCTATATTTATTTTCTTATATATCATGACCCAATGTTATTTGGCAATGTTTGACCTTTCCAAAAATATGTCTGTGAGCGTTGTGTCTTTAAAAATAATTGTGCTGTAGATATTTTTGTTAACGGATGTATGGTAATTGAGAGCAAGTAAGTGTATCTGAAACATGTTACTTTCAGTGTATAATGCTTTTTTTCTCTTGTTCTGTACGCTGATTGGCTGAGCCGCCCAGCTGGCTGAGATAGACCTTTCATACTGTTTACATATTTCCCGCTCGACAAAAACCAGTGATATCAGTGTCAGAAATTTAACAAGTCAAGGAAGTGCAACTCCCCGTGAAAAATTACGATATTTGTTGCGCACAGAAAATCTTTTCTGGCAACTTGTATTGGAAACTACTCCTTGCTCAGAATCGCTACTTTCTCTTACTCTTTTTAATCAGCACCGAGAGGTGACAAGTTTCACTTTAAAGGAATTTAATTCTTCTCTGAACGCATCATATGTTTATTTGAATCCACTTGATCTATTGTATACATTGTATTGTTACCCATGCTTAACAGTAAAGCTGCCCATTCGCTTCTGAGGTTGGGACAGAGTGGGAGGGGTTAGGCCATGCCCGAGTGTCAATGGCAGTGTTTCTCGCTGGTTCTGGCCTCATCGTCCAAGCTGTGCAGTTAGGCTGTTTGGTGGGGCCTAAATAGGTCATTCACATTACATTTCGATCAGGACTATGTACTAGTTTGCGTGAGAATGGAGTTGACTTTGGCCAGACCTTCGGGAATGTAGTTCATTCAGTAGGCGAATTGTACATCAGAAACTTGTGACAGACATTACAGATGGCCGATATTTGGATTAACAAGGTTTTTTGGTCAGACTTTGTTCAGTTATATAAGGATAACGAATGTTCGTGGAATATTCGGAGCCCAAGCTATTGCCACAGGACACAAAAAGGGAAAGCATACGAATTGCTTGTAGACAAAATGAAACAACAAATCCCTGATCCAACCAAGGAAATGTTTATGAAAAGGATAAGCAATATGATAACTAATCTTATTTAGAATATTTTCATGATAATTCGGTTTCATGTGCGCCATACATATCAATTCATTTTTCTATTGAAAGTAGTTCCTTGCTGGACAAGTGGTTTTCGCACTCGGCTGCCAATTCGGTGGTCCGAGGTTCGATTCCCCGCTCGGCTAACGTGGAGTCAGAGGAATTTATTTCTGGTAATAGAAATTCATTTCTCGATATAGTGTGGTTCGGATCCCACAATAAGCTTTAGGTCCCGTTGCTAAGTGATCAATTGGTTCCTAGCCACGTAAAAAATATCTAGGAGAGCTGTTGATCAGTTCAGTGGTCTAGTAAAACTAAGATATACTTAACTTTTCCTATTGAAAGTGAAAAAAAAATTACTACAGTTGTGATGTCTCTGGAAGGATTTTGTCAAGATGCTGTGGTGATATAGCTACGCTGTATTTCAGATCTACATAAGATCTTCCTGTTGTCAAATACCTAACTGTGGCAATAAGTCTCTCATAAGGCTTTATGGCCTTTCTCATGCAAGTATCTCTTCTTAATGAAAGGTGTCACCTTTTGAAATAAGTAAAATGACACTTTACACCTCCTCGTGTAATTTTGACAGTCTATGGGGTTGCATTTCAGTTCTTCAAATAAAATGGCATGGGAAAACTTTCCTTCTAATAGACATTTCTTAACCCTAACTTAATTTTATCTTGGTTTAGTGTTTGCTTTAATATACCCAACAGCAAAAAGCGCTATGGTGTACAATTTGTTGTCTATGATCACGAGAGACATGGTCCTCACTCATCGGCTGCTAATACACAAATGACTTTCAAGAGGCCTCGCAGCATCGTTAATGGGCACTTAATGTTTTGAAGCCCCGCAAACAAAGGTCAGAACATAGAAGCCAGGCTGCTAGTGAATGGGCAGCTTTAAATTCTGCTCTGAAGGTTCTTATGTCAACTACTCTAGAGTATTTGCAGTAGAAGTGGAATGTACGCCAGACGACTGGCCATCGTCTCTCTGAGTTCACCACTTGCTTATTTGTCTACTAGACCTCACTGTCATTTTGACCGATAAATAGTAATTGCACTCATTCCAAGTAAAAAACACTTTCCCTTCTCATTTGCCGTAGCTCACTAGTATACAAGCTTAGGAGACGCTCGTTTTGCTTGATATAAGTACACACTTGCACCTGAGATATAGTTTAACGGTAACTATTCATTTGCGAGGCTAAGGTTCTGCAACAATTCTCCTTTGCTAGAACAGTAGAGAGGTTTGTTTGTACGTTAGTGTGTTTGTGAGTTATGTCACGAAACTATGAATGATTGCTTTACAACTAGCCATGTTGGTTGACTTTATCAACAAACCCTGTGGTAGATGTTATGGCTGTATAGCTGGATCACTCAAATCTATTGCTAGAAGTGTGTCACATGTTGTGCAATTGTATGTTGCAGCATCGGAAACTGTTTGTCTGCCGAGTCTTATTTCACCACCTTTCATGTTGCCACGATTTCACACTTGATTGTTTTTGGAACTGTGTGTAGTTCTGTCTCAGGAATTCTTGTATATCTGTCGTATGTTCAAACAAATGTACCATTATGTTTCGATTCGGTAATATGGAACCGTTCAAGTACAGCAGTGGAAATGGATAAACAACAATAATAAGCAAGAAATCTTAAAAACAACCCGCTGCATTCTGAAGAATTACCTCATGAAAATTTCTCGGAATCCTGTTAGTGGTTTGACTGGCAAGGCTAAAAATATTGATACAAAACCTCCATTTGCTAGCGTAATCATCGGTCTCTCGTTTGTGTACATTTATCGAGTAAAAATACTGTTAATAGACAAGTCGAAAACCAAATCTTCAGAAAATGTGCAAACCTCCGAGAAATAAAAAGTCACTAACAAGATTCCCTGTGAATACCCAATCCCCCCTAATCATGGAACGTCTTTCCTGACTTCAGGCAATTGTTGATTGTGCCTCGATTGACATTTTGAATTTCTAATGCGGGAAATATTTTGGAAATCTTTAACGAATATTTTCTGGAATTAGTGAATAAAGGTTGATCAGGATTTTGCTCTACATATTCCTAGCGTTCCAAGGTCACACGTAACAATAACATTCGGATTTCTTCGTCTATGAAAAGACGCCTCAAAATGAAGTCTAATTAATATTGGACGACTGCATGTTCCGACTGAAACTCGGCATACCGAACGCAATCGTAATATTCCTTATAACGGGCCATTTTCGATGCACTTTGGTTACCTCCCTCTCAGACATTTCGTCACATAAGTTTCAGAATCTTTCATCCTTTCTTTATATTTGCTTAATGTCTTATTCCCACTATTCATTCAGTAGTACGTATAAGTGTGTTGACATTCTGTACCCATAGGATGAAGTTTTACAAGTGATTTTTAATGCTTATTAATGTATATCTTAGTAATGTATATTTGGCATTTATGCCACTAATTTGTAAATTGATTCTTTTCTTGTCAACTGGTTCGCCACTTTGGCAAGACTTGCCAATACCATACCGAATTAAACTGCCACAAACCGTAAGTATACTGTCATCCGTGAACACCTTAACGGATTATTCAGAAAAGTTTTGCGCATCAATTTGACCTTTTCTTATTTTTCTTTGATTTACAATTTACGCCGTGTCATTAAATTTACTGTCCACAACTAAAGGAGTCAAATTTTTATGTTTCTGGTTATTTTGACAAAAATTTCGTTTGAGTAAAATATTCAGCTAAACCGAAAACTACTATGGGTTTCACAGATAGTGCAGGCACGTTTTGGATACTCTTATAAATTACGGCAATGGATGTAATACACTCTAGCAAAAGTTCGTAATGTACGAGTGTTCGTTACAGAGTTATTGACAAAAAAACGTGCTTGCACTGTCTGTAAAATCCAAAGTAGGTTTCTTGAAACAGAGATAGTACCAGAGATTTGCAGGAATGAAAGTCATTCTGGACATTTACATTGAACAGGTTAAAATCTAGTTGACCGTTTCATTGGGCACATGAAAAAGCAGTTAAAATTCCAAGTTGATAAAGTTAAATTTCCAATTGGCCAAAAAACTTGTCCTTCATTTTTACAGTATACTAATGCACGACTTATAATCTGTTAGTAAAACTATTTTCGCCAGCTGTCGACTACTCTGTATGCATAAAAAGACATTGCTTTCTAGAATTGTGCCCATTTTTAATCTTTTGAGTCCTGCTGACCGTATGTTATTTTTTTTTCAGCGATCGCTAAATCAAAATTATCTTTCTGGTGAATGATAATAATGCATTATATTTTTAAGTTGCTGTCTCGGTTAGTGTAATTTTTTTTACTGAAATAAATTAATGCGCACATGAAATACGATTAATAAAAGTAAGCAAGAAAAAAAATCACGTATAAACCAAGGATTTGGTACATAACATCACTTCCGATGCTAGCTAGCATAATTAATCATGGGAGCTAATTCAGCTGATAGCTGGCTGCCGTTCATTAGAATTCGGTTTTAATCTTACTCAAAACTTCATTGAAATTCTAATAGATGTGGCTCAGTTGTGAGGTAGTGAATTAACGATTACCGTCAGAGTTCATTCCAGTAATGATTCAAAATATAAAACACATCTCATTTTATACCTGAATACAGGAAAAAGACACTCCACTAACATTAGTTAATTATTAATCAGACATTAATTAATTAGTAATCAGACATTAGTTAATTAATAATCAAAGTGTATTTCAAGACGCATGTCTCATATACTGTTCGACGTCCAAATCTTGAAAAGAAGTCTTTGTCTGTATATAAAGACACGCAAATATTTTCGTCGGTATAACTTTCATATCTATCTCTTTTCTTGAATGTGTATTAACTCTAAACAAGAAGATAGTAATTTTACTTAAGAAGCAGAGTGAAACTGCAGAACTTTTCTCTTATGGAACAAAACAGTGCAAAAAGACCTAATACCTTTCATCAGCTACAAGGAGAAAACCGTGGTTTATAAAAACTTACTAAAAATTTACTTTATTAATTTTTCTTGAGAGCGAACGCAACTATGTATCTTCTCTTGGAACCAGTGCACGACTCTTAATAAGTACGTTTGCCCACTCTCAAAACTTCAGATTTGAGGCGATGTTCTTTATAGGAAAAAATCGTAAAATTGTAACCGATACATATTTTAGTAGGGATCACTAGTTAAAAGATTACTAACGAAAAAGCAGGACACCGCTGATACCTCGGTAAGTACAAAAACCACTTCAGTACTAACTCAATTTAAGATAGGAAAACGAAAGGGTAATTGTTAATTCTGCAGTCCAAAAACCAAAATTGATTAAATACGACCCATAACCCATTTGTGGAACTATCATATGTGAGGCCGAATTCAAGAGATTACTTTAGTCAGTAGTTCTCCAATAGTTGGGTTTCACCCTTATCAACGAAGATGGAAAAAAAATGGTTTTGGTTTGGTTACTTTGTCTACTTGCTTCCTAAGACGTCCATACGAATCTACGTTGAATGACGCTTCACACGAGACTGTAATAATGATGTGTTAACGAAAACTGTATGCAGGATGTGTTAAAGAAAATTGTATGCAGCTTTAGTGATTATTTGTTGATTTCAACATTTGTTTTACACTCCTTTATTTTTTTCGTAATTTCGTTCAAGGAATTATGCAATATTTTAGGGGTTATCAAATTATGTTACAGACGTTTTACTCTGTAGGTAGTGAATGAAGGCTTGTTTACCATCTTAACCAAGACGGATTTTCATAGGCTAACAGGGATGGCCCCTAAAAATGACAACAATGAATGCTACAGTCATACTTTCATCCCTGAACCATGGATCAACCACTTGTGCATAAAATGTCAATTTTAATCACTTCATGCACCTACACAAGAGGCTCAGCGGCGTGAAAATTAGCCCCATCCCCACCTGCAACCCTTCTTACACAGTAGTTGGCCCCTTGCTAACTTACATTCTGTTACTTCTTGGAATTTAAAGGCACTACTTTCCTACACCTATTTCGTAACATACACTAAGACCTTCCTAGGTCTTCCTCTCCTTCTCTCTCACAACACTTCGAAATGTCCACCCTTTTAAATCTATCATCCTACAGTCTTTCCACATGACCGAAACTCTCTCGTCCACCCTTTCGCCCTTCCTGAACTTTTTATTGCTTCTGAATATTTCCACATTTCTCACACCTGCAATACTATTCAGACACTTCTTTTCTGGAGCCTTTTTTTTTTTTATTTACAGCCAACACACACAGTTAATAAAGGAAAGTTTAATCAACAATATTTTCATAATTGCAAACAGTAGGACCCAAGCTTCTTCCAAATCATCGGTACATCACCTCTTTTTCACAATCGACCAGCATCTGATAGATGTTCCAAAGATGTTGCTTAGCTACAGCGTTCCACAATTCATGCTGAAATGCATTACTCCCTTTCCGGTTTACATTCAAAGCCATACTCGTTCACATCTTTACTCTCAAATGCCTTCCCTTGTCAACAATGCAAAGTTTTTCACTTCTGTCTGCAGTTTCTCTTTACCGTCCACAATCAACGTTGTGCTATCTGCAAACGTTACCCATGAAACACACCATTCATAATCATTCTTTTTTATATCTCATAATTTGACAAAATCATCTTCTACCCGACTTTTCACATAACTTTATCCATAAAGAAATTAAAAAGCCAAGAGGAAAAACACACGTCTGGCTTTCTATTTCAGTATATGCACACATGATATGTGTGTGTGTGTGTGTGTGTGTGTGTGTGTGTGTGTGTGTGTGTGTGACAATCGCACGATGACAGTGTTTAAAATCCCCAACCCTAAAATAAATTCCTACACCATGGCAGCGGATTTTCTCCACCAAAACGATGAAAACGCAGCAGAGCTGAAATTGGCAATAGAGATGTGGAAATGATTCCAGAGTTTGAAACCTATTTCACTTTCATTCAGAACGCTGTCAACCATATGCAGGTGAGACAATCGCAACGAGTGCAGGAGGTGCTGAATCATACCCTTGCCCATACATTAATGTAATTCCATTTTCGTACGTCCGATTCTGGGCTTCGACAGGAATCGATACGGAGGGACACTAAATTGTACAATGACCAAGATAAGATGGTATTCCTCACACTTCATCAGAGATTCGACAGTTGCATTTCAAAATAATATAATATATACAACTTTACAGCGAAATATATCCGGCAGCCTGGGAGATTCCAATAAACAAGAGATCGAAACAGTAATGCAGGACATCAAGCAAATATGTTTATTTGTTAATTTGTATTGAAATTCAAACATATACACAATCACTCATTCTAATATACATACATACATACTCTGGGTATGACCTTTGAAAAAGTTAGCTAATGAAATCAGGTTAGGTCGAAGCAGGCAGATAAAACGTTACTATAGGAATAAATGAGCTTACAAAATACACTTCTAAAACCAAGCCATACCTCTGGGTTAGCAAAATTGCCTTTAGAATGATGGAGAATCTCTAATAGTGTTACACAGAAATAAAGACAGCAAATAATCCTACGAGTCCGAAAGTTTACACATAGTTATGACTATAGGATTAAAGGATTTGGAATAAATTTTGATCCATTATAATAAAGTTGTAATTCTAAATAAATAAGGATTTTTAAGAAATATTCCAAGTTAAGATAGTAAACAACAGCTATCTATAACAGAAATGACAATTCAAGAGTATTTTTCTTCGTAATTATTTAGAAATATAAATACATAAATAAATTATGTTCGATAAATATACTAGTGAAGTAAATATACGAGTAAATCTGCAACATTCCCAATGAGCTTTTTTTTCCAAAGGCAAATAAATTAACGGTATGCCATTTGGTGATTTTTTCATTTAACTTATTCTTTTGAATATTCGTACAGCCAATCTTGCAATTCTTTAACATTTGCATATATGACACTTATAAATGTGTAGCTGCCTAGGCAGGATAAGCAGAATATCCTTGTCCAATCATTCAAATTTATAACTGCTGCCCTTATGGTACAGTTTGAGATCGCGTATTGTTTGTGATATATTAATCTGCCAATAGATATATATCACCATCGACGTACGAACGTAAGCAATTCTTCTTTATTTTTTTATTTTTTTTTTTTTTTGCATTACCGTGTTTCTCGTAACTGGAAAGATTAAATGCATTTCAAACGTTTTCCTAAATTTCAGCAAAGTGAAAACCCTTACTCAGATATGTGTTGTTATAGCAAATGCAATATTTTAATTGATTCACATTCTGGAGAATGGATTACTATTGATTTGGAATATTATATTCTTCTTTTATTATGACTTTAAAGAAATGCATTGCGATAAACTCTGTACTGACTGAACTTTAGATTTATACACAACTTGACGTCATATGTTGGAACATTAACTTCATTTCAATAATTTCCTACAAGACGTTCCAGTAAACGTTACGCACAAACGTTTATGTGAAAATATGTGGCGGTCGCAAACATCACATCTGTAAGCGTCTGTTTGCTTGTAATAAAAATGTAGTTTTTGAAATACACCTATACACATCAACTACTTAATATTCGAAGGTCTGATTGCTCTAACAAGTGAAATGCATTTTAGATTCTGCCGAGAATTTCGTCACCTAATAAATTAGGGCGAGATCAAGGTGGACGATTTAACGAGAAGCCTCAACAAGAGAGTGATTGATGGGGCTCCATCATAAATCTTGGGATTCAATCATAAATCTTGGATATGATGATGATTAAAGTGCATGATCGGTCTGAAAAATAGAAGGCTCATTATGCGAGTATTAACTGGCATATTCGAATATCAGGCAATCTGTCGTGAAAAATGCATTGTTTTTGTAACAATTTCTATATCATGTTCTTTATATAAATAATTCTTTTTTCAATTAAAAGTTGCATTTTTCATTCATTTTTGTGACTTCTTCGTAGAGAAATCTATTACGGCAAAAAAGCAACATATGCTTCTCTTTGTCTAAGTGAAATGTACTACAATAATTACTGTGCGTTCTTGATTTACTAGGCAGTATCAATTAATTAGATATCAAAACAGTAAGAGACATTGAGGTGGTTTGAAGGACCTAGTGAATTGTGTACAATTCATGAAATTTACCTAAAACCTAATTTTAATTTTTTACTTCATATAATAACAAAATGAATATTTATACAAATCGTATGGGGGGAAGATGGATTAGCGAATCAGCGAGCATGAATACGGATTTGAAATCCTGATGGTGTGAGTGAAATGGAGAGCCATGTATTGACGAAACAAAGACAACATTGGCAAGTGACAGCCTACTTACGTAACCTGATTGGGAGGGTTTTAAGAGATTGATTGATTGATTTGTGTCTATTAAAAGTGGCGTCACAACACCTAGGTTACTGACACCATTAAAAGCGATGTTGTACCTTTTCTTTAACGAATCTTGTAACAATGATTTGTCTTATATTTCTTAATTTAGATTTGGCACTACTAATGTGCCTTTTACACCATTCCCGGTATCATGCCTTGTAATATTTATCTTCTCTATATATCTAATGATTTTTTATAACTTTCCCCTGGTTTCTGGTTGTTGGTTCACCAACTAGTCCTCTTTTTTTTATCTTTTTTTCTGGCTCTTCTCTTGTGATGGACATCGGTTCAACAGGTAATTTTCTCAGTTTAATCAAGATAAAGTCTTGATCAAATTTTAAAGTAAAAAACCTTGACCAGTCGACTCTCCATAATCAAAGTGGACCAAGGTAGAGTCAGGTCTGTATTTTCTTCGATTTATTCTTTTAGGCTCCAATGGGCCCGTAGTTGAAAATTTGGAACTATTTTTTGTTCCATTGCTCAAAGGAGAATGGGTCCACTGTCACAAGGCCAGGTCCTTTTTTTTTATAAGGATATCCTTTTCCTGACATGGGTCGTCAACAATTGGCACGGAAGGTGCAGAGGTCATCCTTTAGGGGGCTAAAAGTATTTTGAGGTAGAGGGGGATCAAGAGAAGATTCTTCAATACACCCTTAGAGCGCTTACGATATTTTCTTTATTTGTCACCATAGCTGTATTCAGTCGAGGAGAGATTTGAGGCACATGAAAAAAAGATTCTCTCTCCTCCCAGTGCCTTGGGAAGTAAAGGAAGAGTCCCCATAGGATCAGAAATATCCAGAAAATTATCATTTACACATGCATGGCCTCGGAACTGCGATATGATGGACTTTGACAACCTGGTCATTTGTCCTCTTGAGTTTCGTCCCATCAAGAATGGGACCGGCGTAGTCACCCTGTAAGTGTTTCTTTGTATGGTGTTTTAACGTTGCATGGAACCAGTGGTTATTCAGCAACGGGACCAACGGCTTTACGTGACTTCCGAACCATGTCGAGAGTGAACTTCTATCACCAGAAATACACATCTCACTCCTCAATGGAAAGGCCGAGAATCGAACTCGCGACCACCGAGGTGTGTCCCAACACCATACCAACCATGCCACTGAGGCGCTACCCTGCATGTGCACTGAAAGTGGTCAAAAGAGTAGGCAACCGGTGCAATCCGCATCGCACCATCCACCAGTAAGCGAACTAAGGACCCTTGCAGTGAGTAGGGACCTTGGTATATCTCGTGATTAGGATGGTTTTAAATGCGATGCTGAAGAGGCAGTAAGCTACCGAACCTCTCTGAGAAACCAAAGAGAAAGTTGGGAGGTGCAGATTAGAATAGGTAATGAAGAAGAAGAGGGATAGGTGGGTCCACTAAGCAGTAGGGTGGGAGAGAAAGTATCTGTTACCTAGTATACCAAATCGATGCATCATGTTCAAACAAGAGCCATTACCATAATCAATTACTTGCGAAGGTCGTCGCCGATACAGGAAGAGAAAGCAAGGAAGTAGGAAATCTTATAGGAAGAGAATTAAAAGGGTGAAAGTTTCCCCAACGATTATTTGAGTCTACTGCAGCAATTGAAGGGCGAAATATAATGCATTCGATCCCCGCAGCGGGCCCCAATGCCCCTACCTCGACTAGGGGTTGGGATCAAGGGGAGCCCAAAGTATATAAAAATGACCCCATTCTATATACTTTGGAGGAGCCTGTGTGTATAACTACACACGCACATGTAAGGGAATATCGAACGCATTTTTCTGTCTGTTTTGGGTTGCGAATTTTATTATTTGATAGCTTTTCTGGAGTAACATTATGACAAAACACACAAAAATAAAAAAAAGAGAAAACACAGTACTAAACTAAAATAGGAAGTGGAAAAAAAGGAGAGGAGTGCGTTCGCGCGTGTGTGTATATTAGGCTTTAATTTACACAGTATAGGTTCTCTCTCTCTTTCTCTCTGTCTCTCTCTCTCTCTCTCTCTCTCTCTCTCTCTCTCTGAATCATGTATGATTATTACATTACAAGTTACAACACAGTAGTTTACTTATCCTTCAATGATGTGTAAAACAGAAAGCGATTTAAGCTATGAGGAAGCTAAATGCCTGCCTGCCTACCATCTCCACTCCATCCCATCCACTCTGCATTTCCATCAACTTCCAGCCAAGATAACTCCTACCCTGGCCACCCACCTTCCAAAACAACCCTTTCTCGCGTGAGACTCCTTGGAGCTTTATTGCCGTTCCCTCCTAAGGCAGAGCCTTCCAATCAGTTTAGACAAAACAAGACTTAATTTAGAACACTCAAAATATTGACTTTAAACAAGTTTCACTGGTGTTCCTTTTCACACTCGCTACATGGGACTTAGGATCTTGTTTGACTCCAGTTAATAGGATGATCGAAATCTCTCGTACGTACGAATAACGCATTCGATATTTGGCCAGTTCACAGAGAATACAGGTGTTATTTGATTCGTTGTGAAAATAATTTTGCAGTTTGTCCATAATATATTTCATCACACTTTCTACAAGGAATTTCATATGTGCAGCCAGAAATATCTTTAGAAGAATCTTTTATTACGAAACTCTTAACATTAAAATTAATGAAAATAAATTTATGCTGAAACGCTTTCAAATTCTACGAATTTCATACGGTAATTTGAGAATGTTATGTTCACTAAATTCAAGTTCGTCACTAATCAAGTTCAATGTTTTCCTAGCTCTTTTCCATTCTATATCTAAAAAACAATGTCTTCATATAACGTTGTAATTCATATCCTTAAAAATAGTAAGCAACAAATAAAATTTAATATCTAATTCCCTATAACTAAGGAATAACTTACACCTATGGTTAATCAAAAACTAAGGGCATCTACGCTAAGATTAGAACTAGTTTTGATTTAAGTACACTGAATGACAGTTGACTTTAAGGCTTAGTCCATTGCCAAACATCAAATTCTACTATCTATTGTATCTGAACTAAAGTCCTGCCTCGAATTCTAGCGAGGCACATGTGTAGGCTTAATATACATACATATATACACAAGTATGTATTAGGAAGCATGCCTGCTTTAAAATACACACACACATACAAATAGATGTGTGTGTGTGTGAGTGTGTGTGTGTATTAGGTAGCATGCCCGATTTTAATAAGGGATAATTACGTAGGTCACTGTGATTCCACAGCGTCATTAGCACTTTCATAATTGATCCCTAATGGTTAATGAAACCTAACAGAATAGCTCATAATTACATATGGTAATAATAATGTGACTTTAGGCAATGTTGAAATTGATTAATGGACCCATAACTGCTGGCGATGGGATTCCATTACCATTTAGTTACGTGCGATATGATGAAACGAATTTGCAATCGTACATAAGTATAAATCAATATAATTATAAATACATATGCAAATATACGTTTTAATATAGATTACTTAGCGTTTTTATGATTTTAACTTCTATAATTGTCATTTTACCGAGTCTGTTCCTTCTAAATCTGCGGCGTTCCAGATGCCCTAACCTGACACAGACATATATCTATACACATATATGCCCTAAGCGCCGATGTATGGGTAATAATTATATAATATATATATATAGATAATATATATATATATATAATAATATATATGATCTATATATATTTTATATAATATATCTAATATATATATATATATGAAATATATGTATATATATATATATATATATATATATATATATATATATATATATATATATATATATATATATATATTATTAAAATAGTTCGACTTGACCACTGAGATCATTAGCTCTGACAGACAGGGCTACCCCGAAGGATTTGTTTTAATTTATATCATTTTATTTATATTTTGTCAATTAAAATCAAATTTTCCAAAAATGTTATAAATGGATTAATTTCAAATGTTGAAGGTTGACAAAATTTCATTGATGAATTTATTTCCAAAACTTTATATTCGCAGCTGATTATAATTTAGCCATCCACACACTACATATTTTGGTTGCTATCATTACTTTATGTGGTTTATTCATTAGATATCCGTGTTGAATTCTTACACGTGTCAGAATTTATCTCTTTTTGGCATGATGAACTCAATTTCCAACACCGTGTTTGTGTGATATGATAAGTGTGATATGATAAAATCAACTTGCAGTCATGCACACACACACACACACACACACACACACAGATGTAAAGACCAGGATCAACGCTGACCCTACTGATAAATATTCAGTTGTATGCAGTGTGTGTGACTGTTCTCTTCAAACTAACAAGTCTGCTCTCATGAATCACCAAACGTTTGCTAAGCATTCGACAAATTAGAACCAAAGAACCCGAAAAACGTTTATCCCACTGATCAAATCCAGCAGAAAAAGAATGAGTCATTTCTATCTGATATGGTTGCAAATGCTGAACTCTTGCTTTCTAAATTTATTGCTGAGCACGACAAGCGTTTTTCACAAACAGGTAACTTGGTACCGTTAATGAAAAAAATGTTCCCTAAATGCGACACAGCTCAAAACATGACACTTAAGAAAACGAAAGCTTCATGTATAATCCTTGAAGGCATTGCTTGGGAGGAGTGGGAGATGATTTCAAATATTTGCAAGGAAAAATTCTCACTCATAACATGAGAACACCGAGTTTCACTTTCACAAGTTCTAGCATTAGTGATACGGTTTTATGATATAGAAAATTTCGATTTACAGATGCACTTCTGGATACAGTTGAAGTATAGGCTAAGAGCAGAATTATTTGTAGAATCACATACTACAAATCCCCAGGAATCTCTTTTAAGCAACCTTGTAAATCCAAGATGGCGTCCAAAATGGCCATCATTTTCCCATTTTCAGCATAACTTTGCTTGTAGACAACATACAAAAACAAATTTGGTGTCTATTCCTATATTTTTAGGTACATGAAATCTAAAATATATATATATATATATATATATATATATATATATATATATATATATATATATATATATATATAGCTAGAAGATCAACTACTTACAATTAAGATAAAGCAAGATGGCGTCCAAAATGGCCACCATGTTTTCAATTTAAGCATATCCTTGCTTCCTGACAAGGTATGAACATAGTTTTGTTGTCTACTGGTACTAGCAATCAAATAAAATGAATATCTAGAAGACCAGGAACTTTTATATTGCTAAAATCAAGATGGTCTCCAAAATGGTACCAAAAATGCCCACAATTTCCAAATTATATTAACCAGAATTTCAACAAAATTGAATATGAATATCTGACCAGACACTTTGGGGTTGAAGAAAAGAGTCAACTCGATTGCTATGCATAATGAACTTAGATAGTATACCGTTTACGCAATGCTTTAATTTTCCAGTGATGTTTTCACAAAAGTTCATGCCTACTTCATCGCTGATATTAAGTGGTGAAGCAGTGTTATTGCACGAATAGCAGATGCACTTGCTGCACATTGATGTGCAAAAAAGTCCTAGCTTCTTGCAACTGCACATGTTAATGCATCCCTTTGGTTTGCATCCACATGAGACCATTGTAAGGGGTGTTTCTGGGCAACTGGATTATCCATATCTTGTGGGACATGTGTTCCATCTTGAAATTGCCATCCCTACTCTGTTGGATTCAGACTGTTGCCCATCCACTCCTGTACTATGAGATAAGTACGTACGAGTGTTGCTTTGCAGAAGCACTTGTTGGAGGTAAACCGAGAAAATTGAATTCTGAATTTAAGGAACTTCGAGTGATAGCTCTCTTGTAGGTGACATGATGGTACTGGTTGAGAGAACTGCAATTGCTGGCTTCATAGAGTTTCAGAATAAAGTGTTCTTCAGCTTTCTTCACCTCATCATGGGTGCATTCACTCTTCATAAATGTATCGATAGAATCATATTCACTTTACTTTTCTGCCATCTTGAAAGCTTTTGATATTATGTTATATATGCATCTGCTTGATTTCCCACTCTTTAAAATATACATGTATCATATTTCAAGCACAGAATGTTTAAAAAAAGGTGGCCATATTGGGTGACATCTTAGCTTATGCTACTTAACAGCTGTTGATATTCTAAATACTTATTTTATTATATTTCATGGACCTGAAAGCATTTTAGGGGGAACGGCAGGCCCATTTTGGATGCCATCTTGGTTTTCCAAGGTTGCACAAGAGGGATACCTGGGGACTTTGGTATGTCACTCTGTTGCATATCCCTGCATCTATCCTGAAAAATCAGCTTGTTACCAGCTATGTCCAGGTTTTGGGGCGATATTAACTAATACTCTTTGACTAGTAGAACATGCAAATACAGGACTTTACAAAACTGAAAAGAGGTTTTGGATGCTAAGCAAATTCCTTTAGGAAACACCATAGGTTTTACTGTTAATATTTGTTCAACTATGCTAGGTAAGAGCAATGTCTTCAAGCTCATCTCAAGAAAGATGTGCAACATGTCATAGCTACAAATGTCCTTTAACATCTAATTCGCTCAACCTTGGAATTAATATATTTTCGTATATGTTAACCAGAGAATTTTTTAGTTGATAAGAAATTCGTGGGTTCATGGGCGCGAACCACGGAACCAAGAATTCAGGACATACAGTGAAGGTACTTTTACCCACCTTGAGCCGACGAATTTCTTATCAACTAAAAAATTAACCTTCTGTTAACATATATAAAAATATATCAATTCCGAGGTTGAACGAATTAGATATTAAAGGATATTTGTAGCTTAATGCTTATATAAGAATCACGGTGATGTGATAAGACTGTAAAATTACTAATATGCATAAATAGATATAATTATATAAAATGGGTTTATGAATATTGAGTTGTTTATTTCTTATCTATATTTCCCAAACTATCTGACCCTTTCATCTTCTCAGGGACCTACTTTTTGATATGTATGCTTGCATTTATTCTGGAGGGGAGAATCTCACTCTTCTATTCAAGCCCGGTGTTACAAAGGGGAAAGATTAAAAGAAAGAGGAAGAGGGTTACAGAGGAGGGGAGACAGACAGAAAATTTTCTATAGGATGGGAAAGGGAGGTGTTGTTTTCATGGGGAGAACAATTTCTTCTGAAACAGGATGTCAAGATTACGGCAACTTTTTATCATTTAAATGAAATATAGCCATATGACTATGAAAACCGTGGGAAACCAACAACCGCAAAAGGAACAATGTACAACTTGTCTGGATATCCAAATGGGAAAATGGATGTATGTATCATATATATACGAGATATAGAGGGACAGAGAGTTACAAGGATTAGGATGTCTCAAAAGACTTGTTAGTCCAACCGAGGAGACATATGTGTGCTCACTTATCTCTAGGAGCAGGATTTACTCTTCATTCACATTGTCCAAATGATTTGAGTAGCTTTCCTTTAAACTCTTCCACACTGTTGCTGTTTGCAATTTCTGGTGGCAGTTTATTCCATGTGTCACATTCTTGTATGTAAAGAAGTTCCCACAATGGAATGTGTTCTCTCTCTTCAGGTCTAGTTTCCATCCATTATTTCTTTTGTGATTTTCGTTTAGAGTAAATAAGTTTAGGTAATTGTCTAATTTTGTTATGCTTTCCAATGCTTTAATGTTTCTATTAGTAGTCCTCGCAATACTAGTGATTCTATGTCATGTATAATAATAATAATAATAATAATAATAATAATAATAATAATAATAATAATAATAATAATAATACAAAAAAATAAAACAAAAAGGCAAAGTAACGAGAACTGAAGGGATAAAGCTACCAGATGGAGCAACATCAAACACATAGATGAGACAGGATACAAATACCTGGGAATAATGGAAGGAGGGGGTATAAAACACCAAGAGATGAAGGACACGATCAGGAAAGAATATATGCAGAGACTCAAGGCGATACTCAAGTCAAAACTCAACGCCGGAAATATGATAAAAGCCATAAACACATGGCGAGTGCCAGTAATCAGATACAGCGCAGGAATAGTGGAATGGATGAAGGCAGAACTCCGCAGCATAGATCAGAAAACCAGGAAACATATGACAATACACAAAGCACTACACCCAAGAGCAAATACGGACAGACTATACATCACACGAAAGGAAGGAGGGAGAGGACTACTAAGTATAGAGGACTGCGTCAACATCGAAAACAGAACACTGGGCAATATCTGAAAAACAGTGAAGACGAGTGGCTAAAGAGGTGCATAAGACTAATAAAAGTAGACGAAGACCCAGAAATATACAGAGACAGGAGAAAGACAGACAGAACAGAGGACTGGCACAACAAACCAATGCACGGACAATACATGAGACAGACTAAAGAACTAGCCAGCGATTACAATTGGCAATGGCTACAGAGTGGAGAGCTAAAGAAGGAAACTGAAGGAATGATAACAGCGGCACAAGATCAGGCCCTAAGAACCAGATATGTTCAAAGAACGATAGACGGAAATAACATCTCTCCCATATGTAGGAAGTGCAATACGAAAAATGAAACCATAAACCACATAGCAAGTGAATGCCCGGCACTTGCACAGAACCAGTACAAAAAGAGGCATGATTCAATGGCAAAGCCCTCCACTGGAGCCTGTGCAAGAAACATCAGCTACCTTGCAGTAATAAGTGGTACGAGCACCAACCTGAAGGAGTGATAGAAAACGATCAGGCAAAGATCCTCTGGGACTATGGTATCAGAACGGATAGGGTGATACGTGCAAACAGACCAGACGTGACGTTGATTGACAAAATAAAGAAGAAAGTATCACTCATTGATGTCGCAATACCATGGGACACCAGAGTTGAAGAGAAAGAGAGGGAAAAAATGGATAAGTATCAAGATCTGAAAATAGAAATAAGAAGGATATGGGATATGCCAGTGGAAATCGTACCCATAATCATAGGAGCACTAGGCACGATCC
The DNA here is from genome assembly GCF_015104395.2 of Macrobrachium nipponense. Lineage (NCBI taxonomy): Eukaryota > Metazoa > Arthropoda > Malacostraca > Decapoda > Palaemonidae > Macrobrachium > Macrobrachium nipponense. The sequence goes on along the minus strand of NC_087206.1, from coordinate 97,966,436 downwards.
CAAGATCCCTGAAAAGGAATCTAGAAAAACTAGAGGCTGAAGTAGCTCCAGGACTCATGCAGAAGAGTGTGATCCTAGAAACGGCACACATAGTAAGAAAAGTGATGGACTCCTAAGGAGGCAGGATGCAACCCGGAAGCCCACACTATAAATATCACCCAGTCGAATTGGAGGACTGTGATAGAGCAAAAAAAAAAAAAAAATAATAATAATAATAATAATAATGATAATAATAAATAATATCCTTTATTTCAGCTCAGGGCCATATACAGGGAATATACAAAATGCAGACAGTAACATACAGTCTAGATACATGAGACAACATGATAAAAAAAATCTATAATCGGCACTTATCCACCAAATAGCTGAGGTAGCATAAAATATAGTAATCATAATACTGATAATAACAGTAGTAATATTGGTGAGAAAAAAATGCATTGAGTTATAACAGTTAGTGCATAGATTATATAACTTAAATTTCATCTAGAGACCTTGGGTGGTTACAGTAGTCAGGTCCAGAGAGCTAAATACGAAATTGAATGTAAAAAAAAACTTTAACTTGATAGTATTCACAGTATGACGAAAAAGTAAAATATCAGCAATTAAATATATAATAATGACAGAATCTGGAGATGACATCTTGCCAATACAGAGATTAAGTCCTTTAGGGGACAAAGACCTCATTTTCCCATTTTTCCCACAATGTTTGTATGCATGTATATAAATATATGTGTGTGTGTGTGAGAGAGAGAGAGAGAGAGAGAGAGAGAGAGAGAGAGAGAGAGAGAGAGTTCTAGCTATTGAAGCTAGCGTCACAACGTTTACGTTATTAACGCTATAATATAATTAAATAGGGAAATTAAAAAGATAAGTAAATTTAAAGGCCCTTCATATAATAAAAATATATTTAATCTTATCTGAAATTACATTTATACTATATAAACATATATACATAAATACATACATAAATATACACACACATACTGTAGCCTATATGTATATGTTCTAAATTTGTTAAGGAGACCCGCCTCTCTGACAAAGATATATAGCTGCTCTTAAATTACAACCCTCACTGAGAATCGTTGCAAAGATAAAATGTCCAAGACTGGACATTCGACCAGCAAATGTTTCAGTCAAGGGCACAATACACTCATCGCAGAATGGATTTTTGTTTGTTTGAATGGTGTTTTTACGTTGGATGGAACCAGTGGTGATTCAGCAACAGGAGCAACGGCTTTACGTGACTTCCGAACCACGTCGAGAGTGAACTTCTATCACCAGAAATACACATCTCTAACCCCTCTGTGGAATGCCCGAGAATCAAACCAGCGGCCACCGAGGAGGCAGGCCAAGACCATAACGATCACGCCATAGAGATGAATGGAGGATTTTCGTTTAACATCATGAATCCAAGGGGTGAGTGCTGTACTCCCAATCATTTGCCTCCACAAAACATAGTTTCTCATGTCTTTGGCATATCGGGATATGATCAAGGAGCACTAATGGCGTAATATTGCTTTTTAAGTTTCTCATCTACAAGAGGATGAGGATAAACATCTCGATATGGTATTAAGGTTCTGGGGAGGTTACTGCTGACTTAGCCTTAGCAAGTTAATCAGCTTGCTAGTTCCCTAAGAGCCGCTGCAATGGAAGGCACCAAAAAAAAATTTACTTTTTTCCTTTTCATTTCACTAAAAGCATCCGTTCGAGTACTTCTAAAACCAGCGGGTTTGAAAAGTTAAAATATTCTACAGACTAAACAACACTTCTCGAGTGACAATATATAGTATATATAGTAAAACTATTTCCATTCTGAGTTGTAATTTCCTTTAGGGCTTTAAAATTGCTGGCAGTTCTGCAGTAAAAAGAGATGCAACACATGAAAATCTCATGCTTCTTTCTACATCAGGGGAGGTCACTCCAGAGCCGACGCCACCATTTGATTGCATTACCTCACTGAACATTTCTGCTTTTGTTGAATTACAATATCTACTGAATTTTACCTCTAGAAGGTTCCAGGGGCTGCTGACCAAATAAGCTAGCTATTAAAATGGTTGTTCTTGGGATATAAGTTTTGATCTAAAAGCAATTGGTTGGAGGTGCTTGGGGTGATTTTTATAGGATAGCCTTTGCCTTTCATCACTGATACAATTGCTGGTTAAGGACTTGAGGAACCTCTGAAATCTGACTATGCTCCGAACTAGCACTTATCAGTAATGTAGATATAGAGGCATCTCACCAGCACCAATAAGCATGCTCTTAGTGGGAGATAATTTAAATGCTCCTTTAGCTAATCTTCAACTTCCAAGATGGATTGAATTGAGCATTTTAGGACTATTAGGCTTCGCGGAAGTGTACACTTCACACCCACAAGTTTATTTTGAAAAGACTAAAGCTTTGTATAGTCTCAACATCCGAGTTCGGTCAGCACCCAACGACGTGTGGGACAGAAATTTCAACCCAATAAACTTGGTTTCAGCAACAAACGGAATTATATATATAATTCCATAAATTTGTATCTTTTAAAAACTTCACAATAATAATAATTATGTAAATAATGTAGTAAACTAGTAAACATATATAAAAAATTTAAAATTTTCATAAAAACTTCATTACATTTTAAACATTGCAATTGTCGACTAAAATTTCACAAAGGTTTATGCCTTGCAGGTGATGTCCATGGTATGTACTATGATAAAATTCACAACCCACGAGCTTGTGCTCTAATGTCAGGCCAGCATTACAGTGGACACATACAGATGGATTACGTTTTCTCCCCTAAAAATTCGAGTCTAAAATGTGTTGCCAATTCTAAGGAGAGAAAAACGTCGAATGAGGTATTTGAATTCATCAATGGGGAAGATATCATTAGGTGGTAGATGGACAGCATACTGTATATTTCTTTGCCTGCCACAGATGGAAAAGCCTCCTTAGTATAATGGGTGTTCGGCTCCTTTGTCGGCATCTTAATAAAATTTTCCAAATCATGAGCACCAGATAAAACTGGCGCTGCCTGAGGAGAGGTAGGAGAGGTTGGAGAGTTAGGCACAACTTGTTCATCCTCCGAGGCATCAAGGACACCAGTCACAAAAGGACTGAAACAATTCAAACAAGTTAGAGGATTGGTCTCTGGCAACTGACACACACTGTTTTCTTCTTGATGATAGCAGCGCTCCAGTGTGCGTTCACTGAGACAGTTCATTGACAATTGAGCGCGTTCTGGATCACTGCCCCCAGTATGCTATAGAAAAGGCAGGTGTACCATCTAGATGGTACAACCATCAGTGAAATTTCAGGGGACAGCATTAGGTTTTATGAAAATATCTAATAATTTTAAATTGTATGGCCTTTTTAATCTTTTCACAATCTTAATTCCAATAGTAATTTAACCTGTTCGTTTTTACCTTTTTAATCAAGTTCATTATTTATATATATATATATATATATATATATATATATATATATATATATATATATATATATATATATATTCTCGCTATACTCTGATATTAAGTCCACAAAATTGAATAGTCATGCAGTAAATCAATTAGTCTCTTCAACGCGTTTTTAGTCCACCCATGTGGAATTATCAATACTAGGTAATAATCCGGCTCACAGAGGCCGACAAAGCGACAAAGAGTTCTTGTCAGAAAGAAACATAATTCGTTTTAACACACTAGTCAAAATAACAAAATAATAACAATTCTCGTAAAGAGGACAGTGATATATTTCACCAACAAGTGCACACCAAAACGTAATGATAATATGTCTCACGAATCTCTCATGAGAGAGAGAGAGAGAGAGAGAGAGAGAGAGAGAGAGAGAGAGAGGAGAGAGAGAGAGAGAGAGAAGAGGTTTTCTGTCACTTCACACGTCATATCTCAAATAGTTCGAGATGCTGAAAAGGAATTCATCAATGAAATTTCCAACAATCTCACCTCTGATGTTCATGATAATAGTTTCATGTTTGTCACTCGCATCTACCCTCCAGCTTCAATAAAGAAAATGCTGGGCGAATAATGCCCCAAAAACACATGAAACTGGGAGGTAAACGTGACGCACAAACGAACGAGCATTTTCGTAAATCCACAACTTAATACTACGTCATGGAGTGTTTGTGCAAAACCTATTGTGTTATACACATCATTTATTTCACAATTCCTGATCTACATATAATAGTTTTCTACATTTTATATTCTCCGTAATTATTTAAATAACACTTATTTCTCACTGGTTCCGCCCACAGAAACAAACGCACACATGAACACAACGTTTCGGGGAATTTTCCATGCAAGCTCAGGTTTTGTCAATGTGACCTCTGAGACAGTAGATTCTTCTTAACAATGATATTGACTTTTGTTTCTGCGAGAGCTAATGCTGATATCTATTATTTTCAAAGAATGGCATGCTCACCACATCTATTAACAAAAAGTATATATATATATATATATAATATATATATATATATATATAATATATATATATATATATATAATATATATATAAATTAACATACACAAACACAAGAAATTTAGATTAGTCGAAATATTTGCTTTGCCATGTAAAAACCATTCTTTTCTTAAATACGTTGAACACGCACACACACACACACACATACACAGTATCACTAATATCACAAGTGTCTACACAACATGACCACGACGTTTGTATAATTAACCCAAAAATCTACCGTCAGCCATCACTTCGATATGAGTAAAATACTTCAAAATAGTTTAACAGAAAAATTAGAACAATGAATATTTATTGTTTATTCAAACATTGACGAATTCCATATACTTGCCAGAATGAGTCATGCAACTCAGTGAGTGAAATCGAACGAAAATGATCCAGTTAAAAAATCAGTTACCTGCCAAACCATATAAATTAGTTTACTGTTAGCGATACTCGCATAATTTTGGTAGATTATGTAATTAAATAAAACCGGTTAGCCGGCATACACGTTAATCATTTCTTTCTTCTTTTACCTACAGACACCAAATTCATTTCTCTCCTTTTCTGTATCACTCCATTTCATTATGAGAAATTTGGCCTTCCCAGTCTTCCACAATCTCTCTTTCTCGTGATTATTTTGTAATGTGGGAAAAGGAACAGGCATGTCTATATACTGATTACACGTGATTATTGGTAAAACAAAATTTCATTAACTTCTCTTATAGGTCTAAAATGAGAGCTTGAATATAAAATATGTAAATAAATAGTTTAACTATGTAGGTTTCAGTCTTCATAATTTTATACACCATCTTTGTACGAAACATTAAATCACTACCTGAAAAAAACAAATGTTATATAGAATAATTCGAACAACTTGAGTGGACTGGTACGAAAAAGAGAGAGCAATGAGGAACCCCACCGCTAATCTAGTCTCCTCGCTTCTCACTGATGAGATTTTTCTCTGAATCATTTTACCTTCTGGGAACTCATCTTATTTTCTCCAATAAGGTTGACCCACATCGTTTTCTTTATTGCGGAAAAGGAGAAAAAGAAGTATTTGTGCACTTACTAGTTTTTCTCGAAAAGTAGCTATTAAATCTTCTATAAATACTCAATTGAAAGACGCATCAGGTATATATATATATATATATATATATATATATATATATATATATATATATATGTATATATATATATATATATATCTAACTAAAAGGAGCCCATAAAAAACACAAAATGATAGAGAGAAAAGTACTATATTTCAACCTTTTCTTGATGTTTTTAATAATTGATGTTTTAATAATCGAGACACGACAGAATACAA
>NC_087206.1:97945660-97950660 GCF_015104395.2 Macrobrachium nipponense | reverse complement strand
ATAAATATAAATAAATATAAATAAATAAATATAAATATAAATAAATAAATATAAATAAATTTATAATATATATAAATATATAAATATATAAATATATATATATATATATATATATATATATATATATATATAATATATATATATATATATATATACGTACAGATATACAGTAAGTTCTCGGGTTACGCCGGTCTCAACTTACGCTGTTTCGTGGTTACGAACGTGCCCCCATAAAAATATAAAAATAATATTATGCGTCGTTCCGTCTTACGCGGTTTAGCGGTCGTAAGCGACGTAAACAAATGCGCACTAGTTTCAGCCGCACGGCGGAAGAATAAGTTTTGTGGGGGAGAGGACGGCGTCGCTTAGCTACGCTCATTCCTCGCCCATAAGCCATTTTGGTTGTTTACGCTGCCTCTCTCTCCCTCGTGTTGTATCATTTTTTTGTAACTTTTTGCTCTTTGTTATGGCTCCCAAGCGCAAGGGCGGGACTCTTCTGATGGTAGTGCATCAAAGAAAAGAAAGGCCATCACCATGGAAATTAAATGTGACATTATAAAGTGATCTGATAAGGGAGAAACGCCAACAAACATTGGCCGCTCGCTTGGTCCCCTTAGCCGTTCGACTGTTGCTACCATTATCAAAGATAAAGAGCGCATCGTTGAACATGTGAAAGGATCTGCTCCTCACCTCAAGACTCACCTGCCCCAGCATCTCCAGCACCTTCTGTAGGTTCTGCCTCACCTCAAGACTCACCTGCGCCAGCATCTCCAGTATGTTCTGCCTCACCTCAAGACGCACCTGCCCCAGCATCTCCAGCATCTTCTGGAGGTTCTTTTTCTCTTCACTAACCTCCCCCAGTCTCTCCAGCACCGCAGCTTCCTCTCCAGTGTACAATCCAACCAAATTAATTAAGGTAAGGAATTGTTCTCTCTTTGTTATTGATAAGTATTTACATTAAATCATGTGGTATTTTTTAATGTTCCGACTTACGCTGAAAATCGTGCTACGACGCATCTTAAGAACGGATCAACGTCGTAACTCGAGGACCCCCTGTATATATATATATATATATATATTATAATATAGATATATAATATATATATATTATAATATATATATATATATATATAGTATATATATATAGATATATATATAGATAGATATATATATAGAAATAATATATATATATATATATATATATATATATATATATATATATATATTATATATATATATAGATAGATATATATATATATAATATATATATATATATATATATATATATATATATATTATATATATATATATTATATATATATACAAATATATATTATATATATATATATATATATATAATATATATATTATATATTATATATATATATATATATATTATATATATATATATATATATATTATAATATATATATATATAGTTATATATATATATATATATATATATATATATATATATATATATATATATATAATATGTATAGATATTTATATATATTATATATATATATATATATATATATATATATATATATAGATAGAATAATATATAAATTAATATATATTTAGGTATTATATATATATATATATATATACATATATATATATATATATATTTCTATATAAACATATATATATATATATATATTATATATATATATATCTATATATATTATATATAATATATTATTATTATAGGATAGATATAAAATAAAATAAATTATATAACAGACCATTTATATTAAAAAATATTTATACCTATTTTCTAATATATATAATACATTAAAATATAATATATATATATATAGATAATAAATATATATATATATATATATATATATATATATATATATATATAACTATCTATATATATATATATATTAATATTTTAATACTCAAATTATTAAATTATATAAATATACATATATATAACATATATATATAACATATATATTTATATTTATATATATATATATATATATATATATAATATCATATATATATATATATATAGATAGGATATATAAAAATTAAATTATATAATATTTACAATTAAATATATACATACATATATGGTTAAAAATTTTTAAAATTAGATGCTTTGGCGGTCCTTATTACAAGTGTAAGTGTTTACATAATAAAAATATGGAATGTTAGTCCATATATAAAAAACTAAAACTAAAGAGGTCAACCAGATTGCTTGCAGGAATGTGATCAGACTAGAGACGCTAAAGATGACGTATACAATAAAAGTAAGCTAAGATACATGCCGTCACCTGTAGTCATTCAATTGTTTATAAACATTAGTCCAAGCTCCCTGCTTGAGACAACTACCGCGACCTATAATTCAAACGGCTACGTGATCTGTAGCGTGTCTCATTTGGATTGTGTGTTCGTATGTAACTATTTTTGTCATCTGATAGTATGTTCATATGTTCGAGCTACTATCTGTTTCCTTCATAACTTGTAACAGAGATGTAGAACAGAGCACCACGAGTTAGCTATCATCATTAGAAGACCTGTATCTCGTTTACCTAAGCTTTAGCATGTAGAGAGAACAGAAGTAGCCATCATCATTGGCAGAAAGCGATAACAAGCTATCGTTATTAGAAGACTTGTTTACAATCATACCTGATCTTCACCATGTAAAACTTCAGAAGAATATATATATTTTTATACTTCGTGGTTTTCTACAAGAACAACCTCACCGAATCAACATGAGTTTAACACATCGTCGTCATAAAAAACAAGAAGATAATCCTGACTTCGTAAGTGATCTACAAACCCCAAGACACTCCATTGAAGATGGAAGTGCAATACCACCGACTAGCGTAAGATTATCTCAAGTCTAACATTACCTCATAGGGCGCCTTATCATACAAGGCAACAGCCCTAAAAGTGGTGGCAGCGGTGGGATAAGCACTAAAAGTGGTGGCAAGCGTACCAGAAGGACTCTACAACTTCTCCAAAGAAAAATCAGAATAATGAAGTATCATATAAGAAACTCTCAACGACGACGAAAGCAGCAGATTCTTCAAGCAACCTAGTATCATCGTTTAGTGAATAACTTCAAGAAACAAAACCGACGTGTCCTTTTCCTACGGCAACGCAAGCTTCGTCTCTCATTAGAATCATTCAATAAAACATCGTTAGTGAGCGTTTCCGGCACTTCAAGAAACAAACCGAACGCGTCTGCAGCATCGGATCTTTCAAGGGCTCGAATCATCGAAACAATGCGCACGGGGGAAACTGAAGCCAAACCAGGTCATCCGCTAAATAGAGAAGGAGGACCAAGGCCGTTTGGTGTCGTTATCGGAACACCGTGACTTCCCACAAAAGCAAGCTAAGTACAATTTTTATTCATTTGGAGTAACTTTGAGTGTTTCCTTGCAGGTCGAATTTCGTTATTCCTGTGGCTGAAGTTACGAGACATTCTTAATCTTACTTTTTTACAGAAATTATCTACATCATTGAGATTTCGCTACTGCGAGTTTTTTATCTTTGAGTGTCTGTTTCCAGAAGTTCTACTGAAATATCATAATCATATACTATGTTAATTTTATCATTTTGGGTGATTATTAATCCCTTACGTAACAAATCATATTAAACAGTGAATAGCGTTTACGCAGTGGACGTCTGTATTTATACAGATGCATGGATAGGGTCGTTAAGCACCGTAGTGATTAGAAAACACACAAAAAACAAGTGGAACACCCGTACAAATCTATATAAATTAGAGGTAACACTATTTCGGGTCATGACAATAACTGCTCCTTTTGCAAGTCCCGATCGCAGTTTTAGCCTTGAGTTTTTTGAGTTATATAAAATATCGAACCTCAATGACTCAACTTAACTTTAAAAATATGGCTGGATTGCAAGGAATAAACATGTCTGTAAAAAACTTTCATCGAGGCTTAATGCGCTGACCAGGATCCCTCACTATTTCAGATTTTAGCAAAGAATGAAGTAAACAACAGCAATTACAAACAGTTAATATTGAATGCAGTAGAGATAACTTGTCTTAATAGTAATTGCTCAGTGCCTATAGTTCGTCATTCATTGCTTTATACGTAACCACAAAACATAATGCTAAAAACACACAATACGTTGCCGATGGTAATAAAGAGAAGGAATTCCTAATTATTTTTTAACCAAAAAAAAAAAAAGGGAAAATAAAGAAAAAAAAACAGGTTTAGGGCCCTTACCCAGAATCCCAAACAAGCAAACTCGGTGACTGTGTCACCTAGTCAAGCGGTCAAGGTCAGTCAAAACTGCCGAAGTGTTCAAAGCATAGCAAATTCCACACCAATAAGCGACTCTAGCAGAGTGGGGAAAAGCGATGTTGGATCATACATCCCAAATACCTTTTTAAAATTAAAAAGGAATTTTCCTATGCATCACACGACAGTATCAAGTAATCAGAGCAGGTTCTAGTAATTTTAATACATTAAGTTATAATAAATACTGGTGGATTAAGCCCAACTGTACGCGCCGTAAAAATTAGAATATCTTGTTTTATTCCTTTAGTAAACGTAATATCCTGTATTTACGGACTCACCGTCTGTTGTTCGAACTTCCCTAATGAGAAGTCCGGATAAGAGAGCGCTTACAGATACCTCTATAGTTATAAAAAACATTGATCTGTATCTAGTGTAATTGTAAGATCCATCTAGGGGCATACAAAATATTATCTTACATCCTGCAAAATAAGGCGTGTTTATCAAAGGAAAAATCCTATAAACCTCAAACATATTAAAACCGTTTGAACAAAAATGAGACAGTTAATCAAATAATAACTTATATAAAGGAACTATACATTTGTCTCATAAATCGTAAACATTGTTCAAATGACCCAACAGAATTCTCCCACACACCGCAGTCGCACTTTGCACGCAAAATCTCGAGAAGCATGCACCCTCGAAGGTCTTAGTGCGTGTAAAAAGACTTTGCTGGGAAATGAAATTTTAATCCTTCCCGACACA
>NC_087206.1:97930660-97938160 GCF_015104395.2 Macrobrachium nipponense | reverse complement strand
ATCAAGAATATCAGGTAAAAGAGAAAAGCAAACCACCAATGAGATATGCAGAGGTGTCAGCAAAAAAATTTCAAAGCATCAGCTCCGAAATTCTACTCAAGAGATAATAACTGTATTTATTATGCAAGAGGATATTGCAGAAAAAAAAACGGAGAAAATTGCAGATTCAGACACAAAATTAATAATTATGATGAAGGAAGATCAAATATTATGGAAAAGTTGGATTTTTTAATGTCAGAATTTCTGGAAATAAAAAAAGAACAACATACCAGAACAGGAAAGAGACATGGGAAAATCCTTATTACTATCAGTATTAAATGAAGGAGAAAACACGCAAACCATCATAGTGATGAATGCGCAGGGTTTAGTTACGAGTAACTCAAAAAGAAAAATAGAGTACTTAGAAGAACTAACCCAAAATGAAAAGAAAATAGATATAATGAATATAAGTGAAACCTGGTATTCCCAAGAGACTGGAATGATGATCAAATAAAAGGGTTCCAAACTTATAGATCAGTAGAAAAAATAGGAATCAAGGGGAACCGCAATATATGGGAAAGACAAAAAACAAGGAAAAATATATGAGAAATATAGTAACTCAGAATGTAACTAATAGCGGTAGAATTTGAATCTGAAAAATTGATGAACATAGTAATATATAGACCTCCTAATACTAAAGAGTTTGACATAATAATTGAAAAATTGGATGATATATGTAGAAATCACAAGGACTGGACTATTCTCCTATCTGGTGACTTCAACTTTCCTTTCGTAGAATGGAAAAGAACGAATAGGAGATTGTGGTTGTACTTATACATATAAAAAAGAGAGTAATAGTAGTGCAGAAGAGAAGAGGCAATTTGAAAAGCTATTAGATATGCTTACTAGAATACAACATTCAACAAATAAATCACCTGCCAACAAGAAAGGAAAATACTTTAGACCTAGTATTTGTGAACGAGATGAATTATGTTAAAGAAATAATAGTTTATAATGCGAGTATTTCAGACCATAATGTCATAGAATTAACAGTTCATTCCAAAGCAAGTGAAAATAGAGATAAGCAAGAAATGAAAAAAGTGGGAAGGATATGGAAAATACAACTTCTACAGTAAAAATATAAAATAGGTCAGAAATTAATGAAGAATTAAACAAAGATTGGGATAACATTTTCGTAAGTGATGACATAAGGGTAAATACGGAGATATTATATAAAATATTGGAGATAATAGTGGAAAAATATATACCGAAGAAGAAAAGTAAACATCATTCATGCATACCAAGAGACAGAAGGATCTTGTTCCAGAAAATCAGAAAGTGGAAAAAAGGTCTTGCAAAAGAAAAAAAATATGCATGGAAAGTTATAGAACTAAAAAGTAGATAGAAAATGCAGAACAAAAGATTATACAATCAAAAGAAAATGAAAAACGGGACTTGGAAGAAAAAACCCTATTAAATATCAAGCAACCCCAAACATTATACTCATATGCGAAGAAGATGATAAAAGAAGAATAGAAATAGGCCCTCTGAGAATTGAGGAGATTAACGAATGAAAAAAAGGAAATTTTGCAACATACTGGCAGAACGATATAAGAGAGAATTCACCCCTAGAATAGATAATGAAGATAATGTATAGAAGTAAGGGATGAAAATTATGAATAGTTAGCTGACATAGATATTATGAAGCTGATATTGTGCAGGCTATTAATGAAATTAAAAATGGAGCTGCTGCAGGGCCTGTATGGAATTCCTGCTATGTTTTGTTAAAGAAAAGTAGTTCATTCTATCGCAAAGCCACTTGCAATATTATTAAGACAAAAGTGTAGATACAGGCAAGATATATGATGAGCACAAATTAGCATATATTACCCCTACTTTCAAAAGTGGATCAAGACTAGAGGCAAGTAATTATAGGCCTGTGAGTCTAACATCACATATTATGAAAGTGTATGAAAGGGTAATGAAGAAAAATATTATGAAACATTTAATAAAAAATAATTTGTTTAATAAAGGACAACATGGTTTCGTACCCGGAAAAAGTACACACCCAACTGTTAGTCCACCGTGAAAACATATTCAAAAATATGAAAAGCGGAAATGAAACAGATGTGGTTTATTTAGACTTTGCAAAAGCTTTTGATAAAGTAGACCAATATATTAGCGAAGAAAAATTATAAACACAATATCGTGGATAAAGTAGGAAGATGGTTAAAAGAAAAGAATTTTTACACAACAGAAAACAGATAGTTATTGCAAACGACGAGAAATCGGATGAAGCCAAGGTAATATCCGTGTGCCGCAAGGTACGGTGTTAGCTGCAATACTGTTTGTTATTATGATTGAAGACATAGACAATGATGTTAAGGATTCGGTAGTGAGTAGTTTCGCAGATGACACAAGAATAAGTAGAGAAATTACTTGTGATGAAGATAGGAACGCTCTACAAAGAGACCTTAACAAAGTATATGATTGGGCAGAGGTAAATAGGATGGTATTTAACTGGCTGATAAATTTGAATCAATAAATTATGGAGACAGAGAAAGAAAGCTATATGCATATCAAGGGACCTAATAATGAGACCATCACAAATAAGGAAGCAGTTAAAGACCTTGGTGTGATGATGAAACAGGAACATGTTATGCAATGATCAAATAGCAACTCTGTTGGCAAAATGTCAAAGCAAAAATGGGAATGTTGTTACGGCACTTCAAAACAAGAAAAGCTGAACACATGATTATGCTTTATAAAACATATGTTCGTAGTCCACTAGAATATTGCAATATGATATGGTACCCACACTATCAAAAGGATATTGCACAAATAGAGAGTGTACAAAGGTCCTTTACAGCTAGAATAGAAGAAGTTAAGGACCTAGACTACTGGGAAAGACTACAATTCTTAAAATTATATAGTCTAGAAAGGAGAAGAGAACGCTACATGATAATTCATGGTCATGGAAACAGATAGCAGGAATAGCAGGAAAATATCATGGAACTAAAAATATCAGAAAGAGCAAGCAGAGGTAGATTAATAGTGCCCAAAACTATACCAGGAAAAATAAGGAAAGCACCACAGGACATTAATCCACTACGCACCAGCAATTCGATAATGCAGCGTCTATTCCAATGCGTTGCCAGCTCATCTGAGGAATATATCAGGAGTGAGCGTAGTTTATGTGTTTAAGAATAAGCTCGACAATATCTAAACTGCATACCCAGACCATCCAAGATGGAAGATGCAAAATATACCGGAAGATGTACTAGCCAACTCTCTGGTAGACACTAGAGGTGCCATTCAACCTGATGGGACCCTGGGGCAACCCGAACAAGATGTAAGGTCATGTTAAGGTAATGGTAAGGTCTTCTCCGGTAAGAGTTTTTTCTTGAAACCATTTTCCTTTATTTCCCATCCCTATTTCTGCCGACTCATTTATCTCACAAATCCCGTCGCATCGTTCGTGATAAAAATACATAAATGTTCCTCTATTGTTGTTTGATAAGCAATATTTATTTTCGTTGTATCCCTATTTTCGCCTATTTCACGTACACAATTCGGTATAAAACCTTACCTCCTACTGCTAACTGGTCTAACCTTTGTCAGTCTCTTCCACCTCTTTCTTCATTGGTTTGTTTCCCGTTTTTTCATTATCTGAGGCAATACCTCTTTGTTTACATTCTCCATATCTCTAGGCTCTTTCATAGTTGCTTTTACGTTCCCTTTCCCCTCTTTTTCAAATCTACAAGGTCGTCTCCCCACACATTAAATCTTCCTTTAATATCTGGGGTCCTTCAAAAAGGGAGGGCGATATTAGTATCATTGAATTTGTAAATGCTTAAAGCCTTCACTGACATACGTACACTGAATAATCCGTTATATGCTTTCTTAACCTCGATTAAGAACACAATGATTAACGGGATTAGCTATCAAAAGTCAACACTGAAAACGTGAAAGTTTATTACCGGTATTGGAATCTGCGAAGATTATTAAAAAGGAAAAATTCAAACAATTTTTCAAACGGGTAAATGTAATGTCAACGGTGAAGGAACCACTATGCATTTCTGGCAAATAATAGTGTGTTTTTCTTTAATATCTCCCATACTAATTACTTGATCAGAATAGTGCTTTGACACAGCAATCTATAGACCTCTCCCTAATTTTTGATACTATAATGCATTTTCAAATCCAGTTAATTAAGCTGTTTACTCTTGTCCTAATAAAGCCTAAGCCAAGTGAATCGGGTAAGTAGGTAAAGCAATTCGAATACCTACACTCCCCCGTCCCTCCCCTCTCCTTCCCTCCCTCTTTCTTACCCTCCTCCTATCCCTCCAGTAACCCCCTTTCCTAGTCTCTCCGGCGTCGCTTACTCTACCTTTTCTCTAACCTGTTTATATTTGTTGATAACTGATAGATGCTACCTTGATAAAGATGTTAATGATAAGAGAACACACAACACCTCTCTCTCTCTCTCTCTCTCTCTCTCTCTCTCTCTTTATAATGTGAATAATTATCACCATCAGTTGGAAAAAGTAAAGGAAACAATTGAACAAAATTCACAAAAAAATTTATTCATAATCGTCATCACTGTCAAGGAACAGATTATCCTCATCATCATTGTTTATGTTGATGGGATTTATAGGATCTACAGGTTTTTGGATGTTTATTATTTGACCAGTATGCTTCCTCGAAGGCTCTGGACCGTCTTATTGCACCGTCCCACACTTCCCTTGTTGCACTAACCTTCGCTTCCTCTATTCTGGCCTGTAAATCTGCCCGAGTGAAACGCTGCAATAAGGAACGCACACGTTTTTTCATAAAGCCCTAGACCTGCTCAATAGCATTGAGCTCAGGATGAGCAGGTGGCAGTCGGACGACTTCATGTCCCCATGAAAGGATGATGTTGTCAATATCATACACAGGTAGTGGGCGATTTTGTCTGCAGATTTGCAACAGCTCAGGCGTATGGTGTTTGGAGGGAATGGTATCTTGCGGCCGTCAACCATTTCATGATATCTGCTTTAATGGTGGAGGAGTTTGGGCAACGACTATCTTCGCTCAACTGGTTGTGGTAGGGTGCATTATCAAGCACAAGCACTGCTGGCGCAGGCAATGATGGAAGATGTTGTTTAAACCCCGGCCACTTCAATCGGGCTTTACAAATCCCATCTGACGTGAGTGGCCCGGCCTTACACTGAAGAACTACTTTTCTATCTCCCTCATCTCTCAGAATGTGTTGCCAGTAACTAAGACCAACACCAGTGACCAAAATGCTAAAATTTTCTCAAAAGGTCACGCATAATTTCCCGTGCAACACTCTTAAAGAACGGCAAATAAATAGACATGCTGCCAGATAAGCAAACAAATAAACCAAAACATAACCTTCTTTGGTAAAAACAATACTTGTTGCTCTTGGGGTCGAGTATTAGGGATGTAGCAAATTCTTCATTTTATGAATGATTTCATTGCCGTGGTCGTGTGGATTACCCTGTCGAAGGACATTTGGAATAACGGTCCCATCCACGCAACACACAATAGCCCTCACTCTCTCTCTCATCTAATGAACGCTTTCACTACCATGGTGATTACCCTGTCTAAGGCCATTTGGTATAAACAGTCATCATCTTCCTCTCTCTCATTTCAGTCGACAAGTTTCTAGGTAGTGCCAACTCACTGCCTGGGTTCTCCTGCATGCAGCACACATCCCATGAAGAGATACAAAGTAATAAGATCAAGTTACCTGCAATAGTAGTTTTTGCATCGAGCCTGAGAATTCATGCTAACAAATTCATTGTTATTTTCCTTCCACTCATTTGTCAGTATTGAAAACAGGTGATATCATTTGTAAGTCAACTCTCCACTGATGTGAATGACTAGAAAAAGCATTTCACTAATTCATTTACAATACCGACAGTGAAATAAGGCAATTTCATTATTAGCATTTTACAAAATGTAAATATATACTTGGAACAATCATGAAATGCCATCAACTTGCAGAGTCAATTTACATAGTGAAGACTGCCTAAATGAGATGGGGAAATACAAAAATAAGGGAAATACAGAAATAACAAATGAATTAAAGACAATAAAAATACAAATCCATAAATGCTCAATACCACCGAGAAAACAAAGACAATAGCGATAGGCCATTTAAATTCCGAGCATCCATTCCCATAATTACAATAACTTTGCCACTACCATTTATGATGTTTGGGAATTTTAATGTTATATAGATTGTTTGTATACCATTAAACAACTGTTCTGCTGTTTAAATTTTGGTTTGATGTGCAACCAAATATAGCATACATTGAACTTAATCCGTAATTGGTAATATTTGTGATTCATGACTCTTCCTTAGGTTTCCAAAAGTTGCCGGTACCTACTGTCATTAATTATACTGAAACTACTTCTTCCCAAATACACTATCACCCGTAATACCTGCTCTTAAACGTTTCAAGTTTCGCAGCTTTCATTTACTTCTATTAATATTCAGTTTGCCCGTTTTCCCTGTTACCCAGGTTTTTTTTTCTGGAAAAAATTCTGGAACAACAAAACAAGCAAAAACTAATAGGAAGTGAGAAAATAAAGAAACACGGACCTTTTTTCAGCACATGAGTAAGAGGTGGCACTAATGAGCCAATTCATCCTTTAGTTTAAAGCAACTGACGACAAGAGCAGCAGGTTCAAGGAGTCATTGTCATGAGGATAATGTAGTACGAGGGAGAAAGTACCCTTGTTCCACAGAAGAGGGGGGAAGAGAAGAGGACTATTGTCAACAATTCATAAGCAGAGAGAGAGAGAGAGAAGAGAGAGAGAGAGAGATTCCATGATCCACTTGAATTACATCAATTTTTCAAGTCGTGGGTGAAAATAGAAAGAAATCTATTAAGACTTTTTTGCTGATTAAAATCCGTCTTACATTTGCCACGTTGAACCATAAATTTTGTTTTAATACTCTAAGACAGTAAACGTATAATTATAGAACAGCGCTACAAACTTGGCACTTCTCTTGTCCGAAATGTCAATAAACAAAATCACAACGCACTAACATGAGAAAAATAGATAAGTAGGTTTTCGGAAAAGTCTACTGGGAATTTACGGAATATAAACTTTACTAGGCACAAAAAAAACTGTTTGCCTACCATTACAAAATTCTCAGAGACCCATTAGGAATTATAAAGATAATTCATACACGGTATGTTGAGCAGAGAAAAAACGAACAATCTTATTACTCTTAAATTGTTTCGTAAAATTTACCTCTCTCTCTCTCTCTCTCTCTCTCTCTCTCTCTCTCTCTCTCTCTTTCCCCTTTAATACTGTTAGCTTGGTTAATATCTGAAAGATTTGTGCTGCTATACTCAGATCAAGTAGTTAAATTAATGCTCTATTCTTTGTCCATGCAATTTTTCTCCCCTGTGATTACCAGGTATCAAGAGTGATATCTCGCAAACTCTGGTGGAGACAGAATCTGTGCTTCTGATCAGATTGTGGCCTAGAAAATTATAT
>NC_087206.1:97925262-97930160 GCF_015104395.2 Macrobrachium nipponense | reverse complement strand
GGGACTAAGGACCTTTTAATTGGATGATCTAAATCTCTCATATGTACAAATAATGCATTCGCTATTTAGCCAGTTCTCACTGAATATTGGTGTTGTTTGATTCATTGTGAAGATTTTCCAGTTTGTCCACATTATATTTTATCACACTTGTTACAAGGAATTTCATATATGCAGCCCGAAACATCTTTATGGAAGTTTTTGATTACTAAACTCATGACATTATGATTACTGAAAAAACATTTATGTTGAAATTTTTTTTAATTCTGTAAACTTAAATACCCAAGGACTTTTGTAGATGTAATATGAAGAAGAGCTTGGTAAACATTTTATATAAAAAATGACAACATTGAATTTAATAAACATAGCATTCTCAAATTACCGTATAATGAAAGGTTTTTAGAACTTCCTAGAATTTTAAATCTCTTCAACATAAATGTTGTTTTCAGTAATTTGAATATTAAGAGTTCTATAATAAAAAAAAAAATCCTCTAAACATTTTTTTGGCTGCATATATGAAATTCCTTGTAAAAAGTGTGACAAAATATGTTTTATACATGTTTTTGGATTTTGTATGGCTAAGCTTCCGTATCTCTTATGGTTAAATCTATAGTTTTAGTTTGTGATCTCGTGATCCTGGATTATCCATTTGATTTTCACCCTTTTGACAATTACCCATCTGATATTCTTGATCATCTTGTTTACCTTGTAACTAACTATATTTCATTTGTGCCCCGACGATCCATGAATAAAGGAGAAAACGCTTGGTACTGCCCTTCAGCGTATCATTTTCTGTTGGTATTCGCTTACATAATGAAGTCACGTGTATCTTCTGTGATTTTTAAGCATTTATATATATATATATATATATATATATATATATATATATATATATATATATATATATATATTTCTCAAATCATATAAATCGTAACCAAGGTTTCGGATGTACATAACTTACCATCATCAGGGTCACTTATATAGAGACATATAATGATATATATATATATATATATATATATATATATATATATATATATATATATATATATATATATATATATCTGTGTATTTAGTATATAGTATGTATTCATTTCATGTGTATGTGTGTGCATTTGTGAGGGTGTATTTGTGGTGTGTTTTAACTACTGTATACTATTTTTCTACGTTTTATAGTAATAATTTAACAATTATGCCATAGTGTTACCTGATATAAAAACAGAATGAAAATCAATAAATATTTTCAAAAAAAGGTTTACATAAATGAGATGGAGCCCGTAGGGTATTTCTTGACTCGACAATTTTATTTTCCTTCACAAAGTATTTTGTCCTCGTTTCAGTTCTTAAATTCTATCCCCCCTCCAACTCCACCTGCAGCGTTTTTAGTTTTGTTAGTCTTTGTGACATGAAGAACTTCTTACAAATTTTGCTGCACGAAAATATCCCACTGTCCCTTAGGCAGTGCTGCATTTCCACGTCGGAAATGTTCTTGGACAGTGAGATTCGTCGCATTTCTGTAAAGTCGTTCAAACTTTGAACGGGAGATTTGTTTGATTTATATTATATTATATTATATTATATTATATATATATATATATATATATATATATATATATATATATATATAAGATTATATATATATATATGACTGGTAAAAGTGTTCTGTAACAACAGAATTCCATCTAATAAAAGGAGCCCATAAAAAAACACCAAAATGTTAGAGAGAAAAGTACTATATTTCAGAGACTGCTGTCTCTCTCTTCAGGTATATGAATGAGAAAAAGTTTACAGAAAATGGTGGTATTTATACCAAGAGATTCGTCCACAAAGTAAGCCAATTTAGGTCACCCCGCTGATAATCTTTCCTTTAATCTTTCTTGCCCTAATGCCAGACCGCAAAAACAACCTAGGACTTCATAGTGGCTTTTGATAAATTCATATCTGACAAAAACTACAGCCGTGAAGAGATATGTTAAAAGGAGTGTTACTAAATGCTTTAACTGACCTTCATAAGAAATATCCTGTTCCCCGCAGATTCATGATAGCCATCCACTCGCTAAAAAAAGTTAGATGTTATAATAAGTAGATCCGACAAAGACGGCAAAATTGTAATAATGGACAAAAGACTTCTACCTCGACAAAATCAACCAGCTCCTTAGCGACACAAATACTTACGAAAAAACTGACGAAAAATCCCCTCCAGAACGTTCCCACAGAATTTTTCGGAAAGTAAGATTAATTGGCCAAGACACAAAAAGAGTATTGAACTATTAGAGAAATTTAAAGTAATTAATCCTAAATTACCTACTTTTATGGTCTTCAAAACTCACTTCACAGACAATCTTCCATTCAGGACCCATCGTTTCATGCGCCGGAGCTTTCAATTACAAAATTTCTAAATGGTTAGGTGGCCTCCTCTCCTTTTTTAGGCACTTTTTCTCCAGTCACATCAAAACATTCCGGAAGACTTTTGTCACAAATTCAGAGAAGCACATATACCACTTCACATAAAACTTTAAGCCTTGACGTAGACTCCCTATTCACAAAAGTACCAGTACAGGACGTTCTTCAGTTTTTAAGGAAAAATTATCCCCCTATTCAGATCATTTCCCTTTGGCACTTGACAAAATAATAAAGTTAGTTGAATTATGTGCATCTAATAACGTATTTTCATTCGGGGAATCATTCTACAAGCAAAAATTCGGTGTAGTATGGGTAGTCCTTTAAGTCCTATTTAGCCAATCTGTACATGGAATACTTTGAAACTACAGTAATAAATGCAATAAAACCCAAAAACATGCTGTGGATGAGATACGTGGGATGACATACTAACATTTTTTGGGGGATAATAAGTGGGGTAATTTTAATGAATTCCTCTCAAAATTAAAACGCATAGTGCCCAGCATCAAATTTAAAGTTGAATGGGAAAACAGACAACAAAAAATTCCTTTTCTTGATGTTTTAATAATCAGAGACACGACAGAATACAAATTTACCATATACAGAAAAACCCAACGTCCACTTTCATATATTCACTATTTTTAGCTATCATGACAATACCATCAAGATAGGTCTAGCTAGCAACCCTATTCTTTTAAGAGCCTTACGAATTTGTTCCCCAGATTTTCCTGGAAAAAGAATTTGAACTAATTCGCAAGCAACTTTCATCTTTAAAGGTATCCTGACCATATAATTGAGAAAGCAATTCAAACAAAAAGCAAACGTAATTTTTCTACCGACCCCTAAAGACAAGACCAGAGACACACCCAACAAAAATAAAATAAAAATTCCCCACCTGGAGGACGATTAAGAGAGTAACTCACACCCTTGGGAAATCCAACCCTTTTGCATTTACCCTACCCAAATACCTTAGCCCAAATCCCTGATTAACTCCAACAAAAGGACATCGCCCAAAGACTCTGGGGTATATTGAGATCCCATGCCAGGACTGTGACCAATCTTACATCGGATTTACAGGTAAATCACTTCCCCAGAGATTAAAACAACACAAAACGGTCAGTTAGGTATGGACAACAGAACTCGGCTATTTTCAATCATATAAATGAAACATAACCATAGAATAAACTGGAATATGTCACGTGTAATTTATAGCAGCAACTGCCGGTACAAGAGTCCAAATGATGGAATCGGCCTTAATAAAGAGAAGCAGGTAATGAACATCTCAAAAAGGGAATTGGACATCCGACATCGTCGACGCAGTGTTCATTCAACCAACGCTTAAGAAGATAAAGGAAGATTATCAGCGGGGGTGACCCTAAATTGGCTTACTTGTGGACGAATCTCTTGGTATAAATACCACCTTTTTCTTGTAAATTTTTAAACTTTCATTCATATACCTGAAGAGAGAGACAGCAGTCTCTGAAATATAGTACTTTTCTCTCTACATTTTGGTGTTTTTATGGGCTCCTTTTTATTAGATATTATATATATATATATATATATATATATATATATATATATATATATATATAAATATATATGATATATATATGAGAGTCTGATCGTCACTGTGATTCATATATATACGCATTAAGCTTCAAATGTCTTTTAATATCTAATCGCTCTACCTCAGAATTAATATATTTTCATATATGCTAAAACTGAAGGGGAATTATTATCAACTAAAAAACATTCCCCTTCAGTTAACATATATGAAAATATATTAATTCTGAGGTAGAGCGAATTAGATATTAAGGACATATGTAGCTTAATGCGTGTATGTATGTATATATATATATATATATATATATATATATATATATATATATATATATATATATATATATATATATATATAGATATATATATATATATATATATATACTATATATATATATATATTATATATATATATCATATATATATATATATATATACTAATATCTATATATATATATATATATATATATATATATATATATATATATGTGTGTGTGTGTGTGTGTGTGTGTGTGTGTCTTTTCATAGTGAAGTGTTTTGGTGCGCCGCTAGATCCGCTCTTGTCCGGCCATAAAATGCCAATTAATCTTATGAAACCCATTAACTATTGGGTCTTTATTGAAATACAAAGAAAAAGTGAGCCCTCTTTTAACGTGCAATGCGGTCTATTTATTTTCTTGTCCCAAATGTACTTTGGGAAATTATCTCGAGGCCTCACGTAGGCTTCTTAAGTCTCCATTGATTTCCACAGGAGCGTGAGTTATCGAACAGGTGTCCGGTTGTCTTCTCCAGAATTCTTAAACATTCAAGAACATTCAAAGAAATGCAAATTTAATATAGAATATGAACATTTTAAAATTATTACACGGGTTTCTTCCGCTCAACAGCTTCCTGTCTTCGAATCGCTTTTCATAAAAACAAAAGTTCCAAAATTAAACAAC
>NC_087206.1:97897762-97915262 GCF_015104395.2 Macrobrachium nipponense | reverse complement strand
GTCATCACTGGCGACGTTGACAACGATTGGATCTATGCAATCCCGGACGTTGTCAGTACGCCAGTATTCGTTCTCAAAAGCTTGACTTCGTTGGACAGCTCCTTCCAACACCTGTTTAGTGACAGCAAGCCTTGCTTCATCCAATCTGGCCTTTAGGTCTGCCCTGGTGTAACGATGAACGTACATATAGCTTCATATGCGCCCATACCTGCACGATGGCATTGAGTTCAGGATGGGCGGGTGGAAGCCGGACGACAATATAAACACCTGAACAGCTTGTAACTACTGCCCCTCTAATTTTCAGAGGGTATAATTTTCAGTATTTATATATTCTCTAAATAAACCAAGAGGTCATAATAATCTCTCAAAATAATGAAACACAGATAACCTTTATTGCATAAACTAATTTGGATACATAAAACAATAATCCATAAAGTAATTAAAAAATGTAAAACACTATACGCCATAATCGTAGTACGGTACACTTTCATTCATATTTTGTTAAACGGGAGAGAAAGAGTCTCAGTGAATTGCAAAGAAAATTGGAAATGTTCAAGAGTAAAGCGCCATTATTAATAATTTTAGATACTTAGTTATATTGCCATACATTAGCGGAAGGTCTAAAACATGTTGGGCCAAAATTTCAAGAAGATACAGTTGATATTTAAAAAGATATTTAAGAAAACCTATGCACCGCAGGCCTTGAAGTGGTCAGTAGAGTGAGAGATATCAGAATGTATGGTGTAGTAGAACGATAGACATTATGATTGAAGGTAAATCGACTGTTATACTTGTGTTTGGTTACATTCCTCGTGATCCTCATTTTGACTCGGGCATCGGCCATATGCTTGTATTACGAAGGTGAAGAAGACGTGGCCACCTCAGTACATAACTGTCTGCATGGTTGCAGGAATGCTTTGTCACGCAAATTCTCATTTATTTTTTCTTTTTTTTTTTATTAAAGAGAGAGCCGCCGCCAATTCCCTTCAGGTTGGTTTGAATAGGTTATAGTGACTGTTACAAATAAAATTGAGCCTTTCTAACCGACATTCATTGGAGTAAAAGCCTTGATTGTAGCTATGCACATATATTTAAGTCATGAATGTTTATTTTGTGTGTGTACCTACATACCACTACCAGAGAGAGAGAGAGAGAGAGAGAGAGAGGAGAGATGAGCGGATTAATGCATAAATAAATCAGTCAACTGGCAGGTAACAACCGAGTTGATCATTAAATATATGCAGCAATGCAAAGTATTGGTAGATAGATAAACAAATGAATCATACAAAATAATTTTAAACTGAAGCAACTTTCTCTTTTTAAACCGAAGCAACTTTGAGAGAGAGAGAGAGAGAGAGAGAGAGAGAGAGAGAGAGAGAGAGAGAGAGAGAGGGTCGGAAGCAGGAGGGGGATGGAGGTGGAAGGAGAGGGTAGGCGGAGCTGTTTTTGTTCGTATCCATTTCTGGCTAAGCTTGTTTTTCCGTTTTGGTACAGGGACAAGGGTTTTTATTCTTTAGAAAGAGTGATTCATGATAACTCTATAAATTACGGCACTGGGTTTAATACACTGTAGCAAAATCTCGTACTGATACGAGCGTTCGTTACAGTTATTGCCCAAAAACGTGCTTGCACTGTCTGTGAAACCCATAGCAGGTTATTGACGCCGTGATTAAATTATAAAGGAAAATAATATAAATGTTTTAAAAATATATAAAAATATATGTATTTAATCTTGATATTTTTAAAATAAAGTTTTATTAATATTTACCCAGTAATTATACGTACAGCTGTAGGTTCTACCCGGCGGCAGCTTGAATTCGCTGTTAAAAACTTCTTCCTGTTCCCGGTAGGTGAACATACTCCACCCACTTTCAGAGAGAGAGAGAGAGAGAGAGAGAGAGAGAGAGGAACAACTACATGAATATAACTCAATTTTGTTTGTATTCCATCCAATAAGATAGTGTCCATGTGAGGGGGAGAGGATGGGCTCTATTATAATTACTGGAGTAAAAACTTTATTATAAAAATATAATTTCTATTAGTGTAACTTACCCAATAATTATACAGATGAATCCCACATTCATAAGTGGTGGGGATTCATTGACATTTTCAAAATATATATAAAAAAAGTCATAAGATTTATATGAATGGAATGGAATATGAAATTTAGGCTTGAAGCCAAGCACTGGAATCCATGGGGATTATTCAGCTCTATAATGAAGTTGGTTTGACATGAATTTTTATGTTGATGATTTTATAAATAAAATAAAATAAAGGTGATTTTAAAACCATGATAAAAACGGATATCCGCCATAAAAATTATAACTTCGCATTTCGAAAGTGCAAACAAGAAAAAAAAATGTATACATACATTTACCATACACATATTCATATTCATATAAGCATGCTTGTCTGAAACTTCTAGAGTATACACTACACTTTGCAACGTACCGGGAGGTCGATATTAAAATTCATTAAAAAGGTTAATGTCTCTTAAGGAATCCAACAATTCTAGTAACAGCTACATCCGGACCAAGCAGATCTGCTATATCCCTGCCAACTAACCCATATCTCTGTCGTGCTGCAGAATACCCATGGCAATGTACTATAATGTGTTCCTTAGTAAGAGGAGAGTCACATTGCATACAGACTGGTGCAGTTACCCCCTCCAAGGGGAATCGGTGGGTCAATCAAGTATGGCCAATTCTTAGACGACATAATACAGTTTCTATCCTACGATTTTGTTGGAATCCAGATGGCCAATGTTCAATACTTTGTCTGATCTTCCTGTACTTTTTATTGTTGGCCAGATGGGGAGACGACCAACGTGCTTGCCATTTATTTTTAACATATGAACGAATAGTCCATTTCATGTCAGTAGAAGGAATATGGTGGAAGAGAATGTCTTCTTGCTTCATGGTCTTCTTCATGTCTTCTTGCTTCATGGTCAGCAAGTTCGTTACCAGCAATACCTACATGGGCAGGAACCCACCAAAAATGAACTGATCTGAATTTGTACGTTGAACAATTGTATGTTTAGGGTTGGTTATATTGCTTAATGGCCATGAGTGCACTATAAGGATCTGAGTATTTGGTGAAATTATTACCCTGTAGAGTAGAAACAATCTCAAGAGATTTGGCTAATGTAGTTAATTCATCTGTAAAAATGGACACATTATTTGAAAGTCTGCCCAAATATGAATTATTACCATGAACAACAGCACAAACAACACCACTTGATGTCTTTGATCCATCAGTGAAAAGTTTAACAGAACCCGAATGCATTCGGTCATGATCAAGAAAACAAGCCTTAACATCTTGGACATTAACAGATTTTTTAACCACAGCTTTTTGACAGACCGATGGTTCTGGCGTCAACCGAGGAGGCAACTTAGAGCAATGTATTGCCTTAATTTTTGGTCTTTAATAGGCACACTTTCAACTGCAGCATTAATTCTCACATGAAAAGGCTTGGATGCTCTAGCATTTGCAAAATGCTGTGGATCGTTTTGGTTAAGAATAGATGCTGCAGAGTTTTCTGGGGAAAATCTTAATTTGAACATATACCACAGTCCCAGTTCCTCTCGACGTAAGTCTAGAGGGAGCTCTTCTGTGTCGGTATATAAGCTTTCAGCTAGAGATGTTTTAAATGCACCAGAGCATATTCTCAGAACAGCATGATGAACTACATCCAACTCCTTAAGTTTGCTTGCACTTGCTGAAGAGTAGTCTTGGCAACCATATTCAATCTTTGATTTATAACCGTAAAAGTGACCTCTTATCAGCACCCTAATTAAAACCTGAAACTACTTTTAAAATATTAAGGGACTACTTCACCTTAATTTTCAAGGAGTCAATATGACTACGCCATGTTAGTTTCTTATCAAAAATCTTCCCTAAAAACTTCACCTCCTCCTCATATGGTATTAGTGTGTCTTTCAACTTAATATTTGGGATGTTTTCCTTTTGAATACATCTAGTAAAACGAACTGCCACAGTTTTGTTAGGGGAGAATCGAAAGCCATTGTCATCAGCCCAATTGATGATTGCATTAAGTGACTTTTGCAGGAAATTACAAGCTGCAATAGCATCAAGGTCATCTACAAACAAAGATATCTTTACTGGAGGAGACACGCATTCAACAATACTATTTATAGCCACATCAAATAAGGTAACACTCAACACACTGCTTAATAATACCAAAACGCCAAGTAGTGTCACATACTTTTCGAGGTCGAAGAAGACTCCTATAGTCTGACAGCATTTTGAGAAACCTTGCTGAATTTGGTTTGATAATCTTATTAGTGGGTCCAAAGTGGAAGAATTTCTCCTAAATCCAAATTGAACAGATGATAACAAACAATTTTTTTCTAGATGCCACATCAATCTAGAATTCGCCATTTTCTCAAACAATTTGCACATGCTACTTGTACGAGATATTGGCCGATAGCTTGTAGGAAGATGAGGATCTTTAAATGGTTTCTTATTGGGAACAATGATTGCAATCTTCAAAGAAGGGGGGAGAATACCAGTTTCCCATATTTTGTTAAAGAATTTAAGGAGATAAGATTTAGCCGAATCTGGAAGATTTTTCAGCTCGCTATAAAGAATGTTATCAATCCCAGGGGATGCTGATACAGATGATGATAGAGCATCCCTTAATTCCCTCAAAGTTAACTTGGAATTATAAGATTCACCATTTCCAGAATTTAAATTAAGGGAAATGGCTGAATTCCTAATATTCTGGAACCGAGTTGAATAGTTCCTGGAACTCGATACTTCGGAGAAATGCTCACCCAGTTTTTCAGCAACTTCATTAGGTTTGGTGCCAGGGTCTCCATTGATTTTCAAACAGGGTGTTGGTGTTGGAACATATTTGCCACTTAGCTTTCCAATCTTTTTCCAGATCAATCTGGTTGGGGTCTTGGAATTTATGCCATTTATATAAAAAAAGCCAGGATTCCTTTTTTACTTTTTAAAAATATTTTTGCTGTTTTGCATAGCTCGTTGGTAAACAGATTTTGTTGTTGCAGACTGACTGGATTTATAATGCTGTAACATTTCCTGTGTGGTTTCCCTTTGGTCTTAGGTATTGAGTTTTCAGCACTATTCAATATTTTGGAGGCAAACTACTCATAAGCTTTATATGGCATTTGAAGGATTCAAATTCCTGGGATAGGTTAATGCCTAATTGAAATTTTACCCAATCTGCCTCCTTTTCCTTCCATTTGATAGGATAATTCGAGGGGGCATTTCTCACAAACTTAAGATGAATGGGAAAGTGATCACTGTCATGTAGAAACTCATCTACAGACCACTTAAAATCAAGATAGAGAGAAGAAGAGCAAATGCTCAAGTCTATAACAGATGAACCACCTGTGTAGAGATTATGGTATGTCATAGTACCATCATTAAAAAGTATAAATTCATTATTATTAACAATATCATCAATGATCCTGCCCTCTGTGTCTAAAAAATCTCCACCCCAAAGTGGATTGTGAGAATTAAAATCACCAAGTAGTAAACAAGAAGGAGGAAGTTGATTGATTAAACCTTGAATGTCCTCTAGAGTGAACCTACATCTTGGGGGAATGTAAAGAGAGCAGATTGTGATTTCACAGTCAAAAGTAGCCCGGATAGCATTTGCTTGAAGCTGGGTGTTCAGGGGAACCATAAAATATTGCAATGCTTTAGTAATAATTATTGCAACACCTCCATGGGAGCAATCCCCACCAGTGGGAATCATTTTATAGATTTCATAGTTTACACCTGGATTGTATACTGAATCCCCCAATTTAGTTTCTTGAAGACATACAACCCTTGGGTTATGCTCACTCAGTAATACTTTTAGAATTTCTGAACGAGTCCTTAGTCCTTTCCAGTTCCATTGTAAAATGTCCAGATTGAATTTTAGTGCTAGGATCTACCAAGGGAAATTCTATATTGATCTATACTAGTTTTATTTTTTTCCTTACGGGACTTACAGTTTCTTTAGATTGTCTTGAGATATGTGGCTTATGTTTTTTTTATTAGCTGTTTGATACAGAGGAGAGTCGACTTCAACTACTATTTTCTTTTTATCCAAGGAACTTGATTCCTTGGTTGTTTCAGGGGCAGGAGCATTCTCACTGTTGGCCTCACTGTTGTTACATTTTTTATGGGGCTTGGAAATATATATCCTTTGAGCAGGTGGAGGAGAGGATGAAGGAATTCTCTCTCTCTCTGTTTGGCCCTCTAGTTTGCTCTTCTTCCATTTCTTCAAGGGTTTCTTGCTGAAGAGATGGGACAGACACAGGGAGGATTTCATCAATCTTGGAGATGAGTCTATATCAGCAGGCACATCTTTCTTAGATAGGGGTGCTTCAACCTAGATGGCCGATCACCTAGATCAGATGACTGGGTTTCAAAAGTTCTTGCTTTTATTGCAGGTAAAGGTGCTACATTGTTGACTTGAGTTTTTATAGGGGCTACAGAATTTAGAGCCATAGCATAGGTCTTTGACCAATTAACTTCCTGGCATAACTAATACTTATATGTTCAGCATTAGCTTTACATATAGCTGCCTCTTCATATTTATATTGGCTGCACTTTTTATTGAATGGGGTATGATTCTCTTCACAATTAATACATTTTGGCTGTTTCGAACACGGACCATGTTCAGGGGCCGAGCAATTATTACAGACTTTATTGTTTTTGCAGAATCTGGATGAATGGCCATATGGAAAACAGTTGTAGCACTGCAGAGCTTTTGAGAAAAATGGTTTGACTTTGACCCTTTCATTTCCAAAATTGATGTAAGATGGTACATCAGAGTCCTCAAATGTTAAAATGACTATATTTGCCTTTGGAACTTTTCTTACCTTCCATACAGAAGTTGGACTGATTTCTAATATTTCTCTTTCTGTCAGTTCACAAAGGTCTCCATCGAATACCACTCCTTTTCCATAACTAAAATTCATGTGTGGTCTAATTTCTTTTATCATATCATCTTTCTCGAATTTCTTCATTGTCAGCATGTATGACTGTGTCTTTGATTTGGCATGAATTTGGACACTGCCTTTGCCAAAACTTGAGATGTTCCCTATGTCAATACAGTCAACCTTTTTTTGGATGTATCTGCTAAATTTGTAGCAATTATAATTTTATAATTTTCCTCCCTAGCAGACACTACCAATCACATTGGAGGTTTAGGTGTTCTTTCAAAAGTGGCATCGTCATTCAAGTTTGGCTGAGCCACCTGTACCCATTGTGATGGTCTGTAAGCATCCATATTTTTAGGGGTCCTGTCGGTCAGTGCTCCCTTGACAATCATTTTACAAATCTTTATATTATTGATACTGCCGCTTGGCTTTGAGTGCAGCTTCATGTTTTTCAAAAGTCAGCAATGACTCCCATTTTCTCTCACTTTCATCAAAGTTCATCCTCAATTCTTCTATTTTGCCTATACTACCAAGCGAAAGAGAGAGTGTCTCATAGTCACATTCCAAGGGAATGTGCTTTACATGCAACACCCTCAAACTATCTACTGTGTTCCCACAATGGCTTTTTTTCAATTTATGATGACTACCCTGAGAGGTAGTACCACCACTGGAGCATTCCATATCCACGGTCAAGTTCATGTCACGGGTCATTATCTGTGCCAAATCATCATCAAAGGGACCAGGGGTACTAGAATCCTTATGGTTACTAGTCATATAAGCTTTATATAAAAAAACAGAAAAATTAAACATGAAAATATAAAAAAAATATCATCAGCCTGTCATAAAGTGTATTCTTCCACCAATGGCACAAGTGAGAGCAGACTCCCAAATGTCCGCATCCCTACCCTACCCCACTGGGGATAACACAACATGGTTAGAGTGGCGCGAGTATAAGCCAAACCCACTTGTCAGGACTGAGAGTATTACAAGAATACGATCATCCCCACCCTAACCATGTTATGGGCAAACCGGAAAGAATGCCGAGAGTCCTATCCCCAAGACCAGAACCCCCCTGGAATCCGTGGTCCAGCCCTGAAGTTATCAATCTGATATCTCTCAGGTCTGAACATTATTGGGTAGTTGATGATCCTACCACAGCTCCCACTATTTTGCTTCGGATATAAACCCAATCCCAGCTATGAAATTTTTTCCCATTCGTCAGGTCCAATCAATTTTACGGAAGGTGGAAAATTCCACAATATTACTCCAAATGAAAATATACAAAAAATGTGAGACTCTTGGACTCCAACCCGAGAACTAATTCCTGGCGTTCAAGAGACCCCTAACCACGCCAAGGTGGTCCTATATCGAGGGAGCATAAGTTTTATAAAACTTTAGTTGTTCCTTACCTCGGGAGGGAGCTGCTTCAAGTAGGTACTGCCACCAATGAGTGCTCTTGTCAACCCTTAGTGTTGTGAGGGTGTGGCCTTGAACACCTCCATCAACACAAAAAACTTCCAAGCTGAGGAATGTACCATTAACTGAAGGAACCAATACCAACCAAAACCACCACAAAACAAAACAACCAGACAATCAGAGATTTAAAACCTAGCCCTTGCCCATGGCTAATGTCATTAATATCCAAATGTAATGCCCTTTCACCTACAAAATCCCATTATGTGAATTAAAAATAACAAATAAATATTCTCAACATAACCCAAAGATTACTTTGATCTAAAATTGAGGAACAAAAGTGTCTTCACACATTCTGCCCTACAATCGTGCCTGCTATTGACAAAGGTTCCAGTGTTATGCAACTGTCGTGAGTAGTTTAAGTTTCTTTTATGTAGTGCATTGTAAAAAGACAATATATCGACAAGAGACAAGTTATGCTTAAAGGCTAAAGAGGTAGCCACTGCTCTTACCTCATGAGCCTTGGCTTTCAAGTTGGGGTAGTGTTCTTCTCCCACTAGTAAATAAACCTCCTTAATAAGGTCTCTAATAAAATACGAGACAGCATTTTTAGATAGAGGTCTCGGGGGATTCTTGACTGAGCACCATAGGTTGCTCATCTGTCCTCTGATCTTCTCTATCCTGTGGAGTAATACCTAAGGGCTCTCACAGGACATAAAGATCTTTCATTGTCTTCTGTGCCTACCGAGTCAGAAAGATTCTGTAATGTGAAAGATCTTGGCCAGGGTTTCGAAGGTAACTTGTTCTTTGCTAGAAACCCTAGCTGAAGAGAACACACTGCATCTTGTGAAAAAACCACACTTTTATCTGAGGCCTGGATTTCACTGACTCTCTTTGCTGTTGAAAGAGCCATTAAAAACAGTGTCTTCCTGGTTAAATCTCTTACAGAAGCCAAATGCAGGGGTTCAAACTGTTTTCCTGAAAGCCACTTAAGGACTACGTCTAGGCTCCAAGGCAACCAACCTCAGTCTTAGGTTTGCTACATTCAAAAGATCTGATGAGGTCTGAGATGTCTTGATTTGCCATGATGTCTCAACCTCTGTGCCGAAAAACAGAGCTCAGCATTGATCTATAGCTCCTAATAGTTGATAGCCCACTCTCAGATCTTAGGTATAAGAAGTCTGCTATTTGCATTAAAGTTGTTTTAGAATTAGAAATGTATTTCTTCTGCACCACAACCTAAATATTGACCATTTTGCCTGATATACTTTGTTATACAATTGCCCGAGACGCAGCTCTTGAAAACCCTTCGATCGAAGGAATTTGACGACAGTCAAAAACCTGTCAGGGCCAAAACAGCTAGGTTTTGGTGAAACCTCCTGAAATGGGGCTGTCTGAACAGCTCTGGAATGGTGGGCAGGAGTTTCGGATAGTCAACTAAAAGACCTTGTAGATTGGAGCTTGTTCAGCACCTCTCTTATCAAGCTGAATGTAGGAAAAGCATACACATCTAGGTTCAACCAATCTAGTAAAAGGGGGTCTGTTCCCTAAGCTCGAGGGTCCATCCAGGAATAGGGAGCAGAACAGAGGAAGTCTGTGGTTTCTGAACATGGCAAATAGATTTAGAAATGGTTTCCCCCACAGTTTCCATAGCTCTTCATATACTCTGAGAGCCAGAGTCTACTCTGTGGAAAGGACTTGTTGATATCAACTCAATCTGTCTGCTAATCCATCTGCTAAGACAATGAGTTTCCCCTTAATGAAATGGGTGACTAATCTCGTCCCTGCTCTGCCCATAGAGGGAGGTCTCTTGTCGTTTCAAAGAGGGAGGAGGGGTGTGTCCCTTCTTGTCAACTTATATACGCCAGTGCTGTGGTGTTGTCTGAATGCACTGTTATTACTTTACCCCTTACCTCCTCTCAGAAGTGAAGCATGAATGGCTTTCAATTACTGATTGTTTATATGGGTTTGTTTCTCCTCCTGAGACCATATCTCTGAGGTCCCATTGCCTCCAAGGTGAGCTCCCCAACCTTTATCCGACGCATTGGAAAAAAAATTTAGTACTGGGTTCAGACGTTGATCCTTCCTTTCCCAGATGATCTTTGGTAAGAACTGCAGAACTCTCAGATGCAATCTTCCTACCCTGACCAACTGTTGTATTGATGGCAGAGTGCCCAGCAAACTCCTCCAATCATTTCCTGAACATTTACTGTTTTCTGGCAGGATTTGATTCTCTTGGGAGATGGCAAAGCTTGAAAATTCAGTCTATCTGAATCCCAAAATAGAGAATTTCCTAAGATGGTGTCAACTGCAATTTCTTCAGATTTACCAGCAATCCAAGATGTTGTGTCAGTTTCAGTCTTTTGAAGGTCCTCCATGCATTTTTCAGCCAGTCGTCCAGGTATAGTATTATATTTACACCTACCAGATGTAGTCATTCAGCTAAAGAGCTAGAACATGGGTGGCAACCCACAGGGCTGTTGACAGGCCAAAGCACAGTGCTTTGAATGGAAAGATTTCATTCTGGTAAACAAATCTTAGGTATTTCCTTTAGGATGGATGAATCGGCACATGAAAATATGCGTCCTGCATATCTAGAGAGATCATCCAATCTCCCTGACTGATGGCTACTAAGACTGAGTGGTCTGATTCCATCTTGAATTTCGTCTTCTTTATGAAGAAATTCAGTGTGGTCACATCGAGGACTGGTCTTCATCCTCCTGTGGCTTTTGGGACTACAAACAGCCGATTGTAGAACCCCCTTGATATGACATCCTGTACTTTTTCTATTCTCTTTTTCCATATTGAGGAAGTTACCTCTTTCACAAGGGCCAAAAACTTTTGCAATCCTATGGAGTAAGATTTTAAAGTGATAAGTGTTCACCAGCAGTGGCGGCTCTTTGAATGGAATTGAGTAGCCTTCTTTAAAACCTGTACTATCCACGGTTCCACCCCCTCTTCTTTCCAGTTCTTCCATGGGTGCATGGAGTACTGTCTTCTCACTTCTTAGTAGTGGTCTTGGAGGTTGACTTCTTAACCGCTTTTGAGAAGAAGCGTACGTTGCCTCTCGTTCTTGTCTGAGCTTTCTGGTTTCTACCCCAAAAGTGTGTTTTCAGTAACGGCGAAATAGAATTTGTCAAAATAGATGACAAATCACTAGGCCATCTTGCAGAATGGGCTAGCAGATCATGAGTTGATTTCTTCTGTAGCTTGAGAGTAATCTTGCTATTTACTGATTAACGAAAAATGTGTTATCTATCTAGGGGCAAAAAGAGCAAAGCTGATCTCTGATGAGAGCTTACACTCACTGTCTCCTCTTTAGAACTCCCATTGTGAAAATGAGGCCAATTCATGGGAGGCATCTCTAAATTGCCCTTTGGGTGCAATACATAACATTTAGCCAGTTGTCACAGGCATTCTCAGCCAAGGGTGAAAAGTCCCTAATCTTCTTACCTAAAGCCCTGATGGACCAGTCAAGAAAACTGATCACTTCCATAGTCTTGAAAATGTTCTTGAAAGGATAATCCATGTCTGTACACGAACACATAACTTTGCCCACATTAAAAGCAGCCCTACAAACTGAATCAATCAACTCCGAGAATTCCCCCTTGGAGGAGGCAGCCACTCCCAAAGAAGGAACTTCTCCAGTCAATAAAGACTTGTATCTCCACCTAGAATGGTCAGGTGGGCAAATGCAAAGGGAAGTTGTCAATTTCCTTTAAAGCATTAGAGGCTGATGAGGAAAGTACCATCTTAGAAAAATCGGAGGGACTGTCCAGAGTAAAAGTTGATTGCAGCTTCGATGGGTCCACAAGAGAGAAGAAATCTGGATAAGCCTCTAGAAAGAGTCAGAAACACTACATAACCCATGTGTTGCTTATCTTGTGCTGTTTCTTCATCATCAGTAGAAGTCTATGTTGTCTAAGTCTCTGGCATCATTTTCTGTAAGGAAGTTTTTTTTCAGTAAGTCCATGATACTCTCCAGTTGTCACTTTATCAGAACCAATGAAGGGTACACTTCCTACTCCATCACTGAAAGTACCTGAAAAGGAATTGAATTATTATCTGTAATAGGTCGACCAGGTGTGGAGTGCCTGGGCACTTCCGGGCGCTCCCGTGAGTAGCGAGAAATTGGCGCCAATGGGTACTTCTGTATGCCTCAATACAGACATCTATGTTTTGGGTGCCAAAGACTGATGGTCTTGAGCTTCCTGATCCAAAGGCAGCCTTTTGGGACTGTCCCAAAAACTGCAGGAAGGTTGTGGGCTTCCCACAGTGTTGTCTCTTCAATGGGCCCGACTCCCTTGAATAAAGACAGTGGTATCCCAAATCTGGTCTGGGCATTCCTGGGCTTGAGGAGTGCCGGTGAACATCAGAGCACCTCTCCAAGCCTTTGTCGCAACCTGGGAATGCAAAGGATCGACTGAGGGGGCGACTACCTGTGGGCAGATCCCACCAACCTCCACTGGGCCTCAAGTATACCTTCTCCCTGATTCAGGGGAGTCTTGCAGTGACCTTTGCCTAGGAGCATTGGCAGACTGGGTAGCCACCTCCTCCACTAAAACTTCACTTTCATTTTTATTAAAATTATTCAACAAGAACCTCACTGACTCACTTAATTGGGTAACTGTGGTCACCATCAGTCCAAACTTCTTGTCAAGCTTCTCTTCTAGGCTAGCAAGGCGATCTGTCTCCAACGATAGTGATTCTGTTGATATATTTGAAATTGGAGAAGCAACAACAGGTACTACAACATTCACCTTTTTAGGGATCAACCTATTAGCTACCTTACTTTCAGCTCTAACAGCCACCTACATCTTTCGATACCTTTCAAGCTTATTAAGATGAGAAGTCAAATTCTTTGAAGTCTTCTCATCCCATCCTTCACATTCTTGACAGGTATTGTTTTTTTAACAATCTTGACCTCTGCAAGAAGCACAGGCAGTATGCACAGCATACAAAACTTTAGTTAACCTAATATTGCAGCCTTCGCTGCAATACCTAACACTACTTGAGGTAGAATCTGACATAATACTACATTAAACCAGTAAACAATAAACAGGTTAACCACTTCTTAA
The DNA here is from genome assembly GCF_015104395.2 of Macrobrachium nipponense. NCBI lineage: Eukaryota > Metazoa > Arthropoda > Malacostraca > Decapoda > Palaemonidae > Macrobrachium > Macrobrachium nipponense. The sequence continues at coordinate 97,901,851 of NC_087206.1, read as the reverse complement.
AGTTAAAAACCAAGACAAAACCAGTGAACCAAGTACGAAACTGCTGTAATAGCATATGGTCAGCAATTCTCAGTGAGAGAAAAGCTGGCTGAAATAGTAAGTAACCAAATCTTAGGCACAATTAATACACATTTGACAACATCCCTGACAAATTCGATGCAAAATAATAACCAAAATAGGATACAAGCCAAAATACTTCAACACAGTGAAACCGCAATGTCATTCATTCTTCTTTTCATTCTTCTACAAGTTTCTCTTCTAAGTACATCATCAGTTGGTGTGCAAATATCATTCCATTGGAGTAACTCCAGAAAGCATGTACTAAGCAGTCTACTTTAACTCCTCCGAGATGCAATAATGCTTTTAATTTCTCACTTTCCTTTGCTAAGGACGATTCTAGTGTCAGTTTTCCTCAGCCATCAGGTGATATCTTAGGTTCTTGGCTACACCACTCCACAAAAGTCTCTGTAAACATTAAAAAGGTCATAATTAGACTTTTCCATATCAAAGGTCAAATGCTTGTCATAAGAGGTTTCACATATACTTATTTCTATTTCACATACATTTCTGGTCAACTTACCTTTGCTCTGTGTTGAAGAACATGGTTCCAGTGTAATTACACTAGGTTCCCTAACCTTTTCCAAACTCAGGTTGTCTGAGGAAGGTGAGAAGTCATTTGTACCAAAATGTATGATTAGAGGGACCAAGATCACTTGATTTTTTTATGCTATTTACTTATGAAGATAGAATAATTATATAAACAAATAAGTAAACCTGAAAACCTTAAAAAGACATCAACAGCCTTTCATATAGTTTATTCTTCCACCAATGGCAACTTTAGGAGCCAGAACCCAAGTATCCGCCCCTACCCTACCCCACAGGGGACGGCACAATAAAATTAGGGTGGCCCCTGTGTGATAATAATACTTATTAAGATAGCTTAACCAGACCAGTGAGTGGACTATTAGGATGAAATACCAGGTATAGAAAATAAGCCAAGAACTGGAATCAAATAGGTCATTTGGGTGGTAATGGATGAACGAAAATGAAATTTAAAAGATAAAAATTGTACCAGGAATTTGCTTTTACTTTGGAAAACATAAAAATGTTAATACATTTATCAGGTTTCCATGCATAAACAAAATTAAAATTAAAATTAAGAATAAGTCAAGTAACACTTATAAATTTCTTTTTTTAAATTCATAAATGCCCTTATTCAATTTTATATTTCATCTGTTGAATCACAGTCCAAGTGTAAGCCAACCTACTTGCTGGGACTGAAATTATTACAAGAATACAGTCATCCCTACCCTAATTATACTATGGGCAAACTAGGCACAATGCTGCGAGTCCTATCCACAAAACTAGACCACCTTTGGAATCCATGACCCAGCCCTGCAGAATAGTTCCACCCTTGAACTATCAATGTGATATCTTTCAGATCCAAACATTATTTGGTAGATAATAATGATCCTACCACAGTTCCCACAACTAGCCTCAGAGATAAACCCAGTCCAGATATCATACCTTTTCCTATTTATCAGGTTCAATAAATTTTACTAGCAGTGCTAAATTCAACAAAAGTGAACCAAAAAACCAAATTCCAGGGGTTCATGATCACAGTCATTGTGTAAAGGTGATCCTCTTTGTGGAGGAATCCTTCAATATTTCGAACCAATAACATGAATTAACATGAAATATGAGAAAACAATAATATATATATATATATATATATATATATATATATATATATATATATATATATATATACATTATTGTTTTCTCATATTTTCATATTAGTGTACGTAGAAACATATTTTTGTAAGATATATGAACCAATATTGTCCCATTAAATAGTCATCTGCCAGAACTGCTTTAATACAGCATTGCATTAATGAAAATGGTTGTATTCAAGTCGTGACTATCACCACTTCATCCCAAGCCCTTCAGACTGCCCAATTATAACATGCCTTCTCACACAAATATAGTTTCATAAATATCCTACGAACGACCCTGAGGGACTCTTTTGATAAGTTTAAGTAGGTACCCTTGTGTGCTGGGATTTTACAGTTGTAATGACGAAATATATATATATATATATATATATATATACTATATATATATATATATATATATATATATATATGTGTGTGTGTGTGTGTGTGTGTGTGTGTGTGTGTGTGTGTGTGCTATGTGTGTGTTGTTACTATTTCCAGTAATTCTGATGGGCGGAGTTTTTTGTGCTTTAAATTGCCACTTTGCCTATTCTTTTTTTTTTATAATGAACTTGAGCGAAACAAGTTAATGCATGACTATATATATATATATATATATATATATATTATTATATTATATATATATTATATTATATTTCGTCATTACAACTGTAAAATCCTAGCATACAAGGGTACCTACTTAAACATATCAAAAGGGTCCCCCAGGGTCGTTCGTAGGATATTTGTGAAACTATATTTATGTGAGAAGGCATGTTATAATTGGGTAGTCTGAAGGGCTTGGGATGAAGTGGTGATAGTCACGACTTGAATACAACCATTTTCATTGATGCAATGCTGATATTAAAGCAGTTCTGGCAGAATGACTATTTAATGGGACAATATTTGGTTCAAATATCTTACAAAAATATAATTCCACGTACACTAATATGTAGAAAACTACGTGATTTCCATTGTTTCGTGTTTTAGGGAACTCCTTCGTAAGTTTCTTTTTTTATGCATCCGGTCTTTTGTTCACAATGTTCTATGTAACAAATTTTAGGACAAATTACCATGCATGATAGTCCAGATTTTTATTTTTCTATAAAAGGAAACTATTAAGATGGCCTTGTCTGCCAGTATGCACTTTTTCTATCCGCCCTCATAACTTAAAAACTACTGATGCTGGAGGGCTGCAAATTGGTATGTTGGTCATCCATTTTCCAATCATCAATCATACCAAATTGCAGCCCTCTAGCCTCAGTAGCGTTTATTTCATTTATTGGTAATGTTACCCATGAATCTTCCAGCACCAGTCGCCAAAGCATCTTCACTTAACCGCATCTGGGGAGCAACTGAGAGCTGCATTATACGCTGTACAGGAAACTCGATTGCTCCGAATAAACTTCGGCGTATTGTTTACTTATATACTATATAAACTATGGTTATTTCTTAGAAAATTATTAGGAGAGTTATGAAGTAAATAAATAAATCGTCCAGAGAATAACAAAATAGCTCCTTCCATTTTCAACTAAATAGCTCCTTCTGTTTTCAGTTAATCATAAATGAATAGTTCCTCATCAGAATAATAATATACCTCCTTCCATTTTCAGTTAATAGGTAATAAGTAAAGGGAATATCGGAATACAAAAAAAAACGGAAAGAAATGCATCATGTGGGCATTATCATTTAACATTTTTCTCCTAATAGCAAATGAACAGCAGAACTTTGCATAAGATTAGATTTGTGTGAAGGCAACCAGAACTTAATGTGGACATTGCTAAGTGTTTAATCTGTGTTACTGTAAACAGTCGAAAAGTTATTCAAAACTTTGTTAATGGAGCGCCTACAAACTTATAGGGAAATGGTTAAATGGCATTGGAAAAATGTATCCAAAATCCCCAAGCTAAGGTGGCGGTCGCCTTGATATGTCCTCTTCAGTTATTTCTATCGAAAGCATCTTCTCCAAATCCTCCCTTACTTTACTGCACCATCTAATCCTCCGACATCCTCTCGACCTTCTAACCCCAACACGTTCCATCCAAGCCTCTTCACTCACCCTTACACACATGCCCAACTATCTCAGTCTCGACTCTGTCATTATCTCCGTAATATTTACCACTCCGGCACTCTAATTTTTTTCATTTTCTACCCTCTCACGTAACATGATCCCCAAAATCCACCTCAGCTTCTGTTCCTCTTTCTATCTCATTGATCATGTTTCTTAACCATACGCCATCACTGATCTGACTTTAGTATAAAGGATCTCTAGTATTTTGTTTATTTGTCATACTTTTATCACACACTACTACGCCTACCTATCATCCTGTCGTTTCTCTCAAGCTGCTTTTATCCCGCTTTCAACTCCAGCCTCTTT
>NC_087206.1:97870262-97890262 GCF_015104395.2 Macrobrachium nipponense | reverse complement strand
ATTTAGCCAAAGATATATTCTTTTGATGACTATTCGTTGAAAAAGATCGAATAAGATGACAAGTTTTCTTAGATCAGATATGTTCCGTGTGTGTGTGTATGTATATATATATGTATGTATGTATGTGTGTATATATGATATATATATATATATATATATATATATATATATATATATATATATCTATTATATATATATATATATAATATACATATATATATATATATATATATATATATATATATATATATATATATATATATATATATATATATATATCTAATACAAGGAGCCCATGAAAACACCAAAATATAGAGAAAAAAGTACTATATTGCAGAGACTGCTGTCTCTCTCTTTAGGTATATACCTGAAGAGAGAGACAGCAGTCTGAAATATAGTACTTTTCTCTCTATATTTTGGTGTTTTTATTGGCTCCTTGTATTAGATGGAATTCTGTTGTAACAGAGCATTTTTACCACGTCATATATATATATATATATATATATATATATATATATATATATATATATATATATATATATATATATATATATATATATATATCAATTCAAGCTGCAAATGTCCTTTAATATCTAAATTCACTTTACCTCCCAAATGATATATTTTCATATATGTACCGAAGGGGAATTTTTTAATTGATAATTATTTCGTCCCCCCATGGGATCGAACCACCGTCCAAGTGGACGGGGACGAAATCAGGACAGTCAGTGACGCTATCCAATCAGCCAACAGAGACGCTATAAGTTCATATCGATTCTGACCTTACAAATCACCCTCGATCTCGGTGCTTTCGTAATTAGAATCGATATGAAACCCCGTCTACCATGTTAGCCAATTCAAGCGTTTGACAGCATGTGGCCTTTTGTTATGAATAATTATCAAATCGAACCGTGATCCATTTATATATCAATTCAAGCTACAAATGTCCTTTAATATCTAAATTCGCTTTACCTCCCAAATGGGGGGACAAAATTATTATCAATTAAAAAATTCCCCTTCGGTACATATATGAAAATATATCATTTGGGAGGTAAAGTGAATTTAGATATTAAAGGACATTTGTAGCTTGAATTGATATATAAATGGATCACGGTTCGATGTGATAATTATTCATAACAAAAGGCTACGTGCTGTCAAACGCTCGAATTGGCTAACATGGTAGACGGGGTTTCATATCGATTCTAATTACGAAAGCACCGAGATCGAGGGTGATTTGTAAGGTCAGAATTGATATGAACTTATAGCGTCTCTGTTGGCTGATTGGATAGCGTCACTGACTGTCCTGATTTCGTCCCCGTCCACTTGGACGGTGGTTCGATCCCATGGGGGGACGAAATTATTATCAATTAAAAAATTCCCCTTTGGTACATATATGAAAATATATCATTTGGGAGGTAAAGTGAGTTTAGATATTTAAGGACATTTGTAGCTTGAATTGATATATAAATGGATCACGGTTCGATGAGATAATTATTCATAACAAAAGGCTACGTGCTGTCAAACGCTCGAATTGGCTAACATGGTAGACAGGGTTTCATATCGATTCTAATTACGAAAGCACCGAGATCGAGGGTGATTTGTAAGGTCAGAATCGATATGAACTTATAGCGTCTCTGTTGGCTGATTGGATAGCGTCACTGACTGTCCTGATTTCGTCCCCGTCCACTTGGACGGTGGTTCGATCCCATGGGGGGACGAAATTATTATCAATTAAAAAATTTCCCTTCGGTACATATATGAAAATATATCATTTGGGAAGTAAAGTGAATTTAGATATTAAAGGACATTTGTAGCTTGAATTGATATATAAATGGATCATGGTTCGATGTGATAATTATTCATAACAAAAGGCTACGTGCTGTCAAATGCTCGAATTGGCTAACATGGTAACCGTGGGGTTTCATCATCGATTCTAATTACGCAAAGCACCGAGATCGAGGGGTGATTTGTAAAGGTCAGAATCGATATGAACTTATAAGCGTCTCTGTTGGCTGATTGGATAGATGTCACTGACTGTCCTGATTTCATCCCCGTCCACTATTGGACGGTGTTCGTCCCATGGTGGGGGGACGAAATTATTAATCAATTAAACAAAAAATTCCCCCCCCTCGTACAATTATATGAAAATATACCTCATTTGGGGAGGTAAAAAGTGAATTTTTGATATTTTAGACATTTGTAGCTTGAAGGTTGATATAGAAAGTGGAGCACGTTTCGGGATGTGAGTTAAGGTATTCATAACACAGGCAAATACGTGCTGTCAAACGCTCGAATTGGCTAACATGGTAGACGGGGTTCCATATCGATTCTAATTACGAAAGCACCGAGATCGAGGGTGATTTGTAAGGTCAGAATCGATATGAACTTATAGCGTCTCTGTTGGCTGATTGGATAGCGTCACTGGACTGTCCCTGATTTCGTCCCCGTCCACATTGGACGGTGGTTCGATCCCATGGGGGGGACGAAATTATTAATCAATTAAAAACTTTCCCCTTCGGTACATATATGAAAATATATCATTTGGAGTAAAGTGAATTTAGATATTAAGGACATTTGTAGCTTGAATTGATATATAAATGGATCATGGTTCGATGTGATAATTATTCATAACAAAAGGGAAAAGGGTACGTTGCTGTCAACGCTCGAATTGGCTAACATGGTAGAACGGGGTTTCATATCGATTCTAATTACAAAAGCACCGAGATCGAGGGTGATTTGTAAGGTCAGAATCGATATGAACCTTATAGCGTCTCCTGTTGGCTGAATTGGATAGCGTCACTGACTGTGTCCTGATTTCGTCCCCGTCCACTTTGGGACTTTTGGTTCGTTTCCCATGGGGGGAACACAAAATTATTATCAATTTCAAAAAATTCCCCTTCGGGGTACATATATGAAAATATATCATTTGGGAGGTAAAGTGAATTTAGATATTAAGGACATTTGTAGCTTGAATTGATATATAAATGGATCACGGTTCGATGTGATAATTATTCATAACAAAAGGCTACGTGCTGTCAAACGCTCGAATTGGCACTAAACATGGTAGACGGGGTTTCATATCGATTTCTATTACGAAAGCACCGATCGAGGTGATTTGTAAGGTCAGAATCGATATGAACTTATAGCGTCCTCTGTTTTGGGCTGATTGGATAGCGTCACTGATCGTCTGATTTCGTCCCGTCCACTTGGACAGTGGGTTCGATCCATGGGGGGACGAAATTATTATCAATTAAAAATTCCCCTTCGTACTATATGAAAATATATCATTTGGAGGTAAAGTGAATTTAGATATTGAAGGACATTTGTAGCCTTGAATTGATAGATAAATGGATCACGGTTCGATGTATAATTATTCATGATATATTATATATTATATATATATATATATATATATATATATATATATTATATATATATATATATATATAAACATATATATATATACCCAATAACTTGGCAAAAGTGGAAAATCCCTTAAAAATTAACCCAAACTTATATGTAATGATATAAAGGACTCCTAAACTCTCACCCGGGAACAAATTCCCGGGGTTCAAGGGCACCCTTACAACGTCAAGGTGGTTCTACTAACTACAAAGTATCCAAGAAGTATGGGAACATGCATGGAAATTCTAATTGTCATTTATTCTCTCTCCCTTTCTCAGTGATAGTTCCATTTTGTTTTAGGTGCTGCCATTGATGATTGGCCATCAGAACTTTCACAGTTTACCAAAATGTAAGAGAACCTAAGATCGTGGTAATAAAAGCATTATTCTGACTCCAATTGACGTACGAAAAACAACTGTATAATATCCCTATTGAGCTCAGGAGACTATATAAAACTAAAAAGCTTGGAAAAGATATAATCAAATGTATATGGTCCAAACCATTTAACAATGAATGTTGGAAAGAAACCTACGCCAATTATTCAGGAAAATGCTGTTATTTTTCTTGTTTTTAACATGGATATTTTTATCCCTTTGGCATCTCATTGCTTTGGTGCTGTAGACGATATTAGATAACATAGCGTCCGTCCGGTTTTAATTACTGTGAGATTTTGTCCAATTTATTTTTACACATTTAGGAAATAACAACAGATGAAAGGTTGGGTTCCGGTTATAGTGATGCAGTTTATATTATCTGTATCTATAATGTACAAACATTATATATATATATATATATATATATATATATATATATATATATATATATATATATATAGATATATATAGTATATATATATAGTATATTATATATATATATATATATATATATATATATATATATATATATATATATATATCATATATTATATATATATATATATATATATATATATATATATGAATAAAGGTTTTTTGCCACGAAGTTATTTTCATGATAGGCATGCGTAGCACTATATGACATGCCTTTGATAATGTCTAAATGATTTTGTGGTAGGTCACAGTATTTTTCAAACTTATATAGAGATGTCGCTATTGATAAAGCTGAGGGTTTGTTACAAATGAAGAAAGGCAACCCAAAGCCTAAAGCACGCGCTGCATTATCCCTTATTTGTTTGCTCGATAAATTCACCACACAATCACTTCTAGCATTATTGGCCCAATCACTGTCGTTGATAAGGTTGTTTAATTTTCTGTCCAGTTTTCTAATCAAAGTGTCTGTAGTTCTATAAAGTTTTCCATATATTTCTTGCCTTAATGCGTGTTTCCAATCACGTATTTACAATGATAATAGCTCACACATTACCAAGGCTGATAAATCCAATAGTTTAGTGGTTCTTGACAAAACTGACTACATTTACGCATGTATACTTTACTAGAGGATGAAATAACTTACAAAAAACTCGCAAAAAATCCTTTGGATCAAGTAATAAAAAACTTTAATATCAATATCAAACACATTCTTAAAGATAAAAAAGAACTTTTGTGTAAGTTAACTGTAAAGTGTCCCTCATTACCTTATTTATATGGCCTAGTCAAAATTCATAAGGAAAACAAACCTATGCGCCCAATTATTAGTACTGTAGGATCAATTGCTTATAAACTATCTAAATATCTTACTAAACTGTTATCCCCGCTACTAGGAACTCTTATCTAATTCACACATCCGGAATTCTCTTGATCTTGTGGAAAAATTAAATAACATTGTACTAAACCCTAGCGATATTTTTGTCAGTTTTGATGTATGTTTTTTTGTTTACAAAAGTCCCTATTGACTCTGTGCTAGAATATTTAAGTAATGAACTTGTACTGCATGAATCGCCTATGTCCGTTAGTCACATAATTTCCTTGATTAAGTTTTGTATTTGTGATTGCAGATTTATTTTTAATGGAGAATATCACCAACAAATATTTGGTATGGCCATGAGTAACCCTTTATCACCTCTCCTTTCAAACTTATATATGGATTTTTTTGAGAGACAACACCTCCCGAATATCACACTTATCCCCTTAAAATGGTACCGATATGTCGATGATATCTTAGTAGTCTTACCTGTTGGTATCGATGTAAATGATTTACTGTCTAAATTGAATAATTTAGTGCCATCCATAAAATTCACTGTTGAAATTGAAAATAACAATGTCATCCCTTTCCTAGATGTATTAATACATAGAGAATTTTTCCAATGCAAATTCAGTATTTATAGAACACCCACAAATAATTCAACATATGTACATTTTTATTCTTGCCGCCATCTTAATATTAAAATTTCAATTTTTTCTTCTATGTTCCTACGCGCTTTGCATATCACGAATCCACAATATCTGGACCAAGAAATAGAATACATAAAAATGATAGGAAACGATCTCTGCTACCCACCTCATTTGATTGATTTATGTTATCAAAAAGCTCACAAAAAGTTTTATAGTGTTGCTATTAATGAAAAAGAAATGCCTAAAAATGTACTTAGCTTACCTTACTTTCGTGGATTTGAAACCATAAAATCAATATTTAAATCGATTAATTTTAATGTAGTGTTCTCTTATAACGATACCATTAAAGATATGCTAATTAAGAATAGTCCTATAACAAATAATAACATCATTTACAAAATTCCTTGTAAGAATTGCCCATCGTTTTACGTTGGTCAGTCAAGTAAAAATTTATGTGTACGTATTAAGCAGCATATGTATTCAGTTAGAACAGCCCAGACTTCAAATGCACTGTTTATCCATCTGAGTGAAAAATCTCATTGTATTAATTGGGGTGATACCTCGGTAATTGCTAGATCTAATGATTATGTTTCAAGAAATTTACTGGAATCTGCAATTATAAAAATCACTAATAAAAACAACCTAAATCTTAGTCTGGGAATGTACCATTTGGACCCATATATTTGTAAGATGTTTATGAAAGACCTTAAAATAAATGAACAACTAATAAATTAGTCCCACATGTATATATTTATTATTTCTCTCTCTCTCTCTCTCTCTCTCTCTCTCTCTCTGGTTCGATATTTTCTCTCCCTCTTTCTCTTGCTCGATATATATATATTTATATTTTCTTTCGTCTTTTCATTAATAATAATTTTGGGGGGAAAATTCGTGTAAAATTCATGATATTAAATTGTATATGCTCCCGTGTTTTTTTTTCAAAATGTACTGTTTTCTGGAATAATTTCTTGTTTACTGCGTGTATCCTTCAAGGTGTGGCTACCCTCAGGCAGCTCCTCCTTTCTGTAGAGTGAAAATCGCCCTTATTGCTAATCTTGCAGTGTCAGTTTGGATATTAAGCCTTCTTTTGACTAAGTTGTTTTCTGTAAAATCAGTTTGCCTTCAGTAAAGGGTACAAACAGGACCGAAAGTACTCGGCTATCTCGCTTTTTCATTTTTTCCTTCGTGGCAAAAATCCTTTATTTAAACATAGCATCACGTTTTATATACTTCGTGATCAAGTTCATATATATATACATATTATATTATATAATATTTATATATATATATATATATATATATTATATATATATATATCATATATATATAATATATCATATATATAATATTATTATATATAATAATATTATATATATGTATATATATACATACATTATTTATTATATAGATATATATATAGATATATATATATATATATAGTATATTAGATATATATTTTATATATTTATATATATATATAAATATGTATGTATATAATACATACATATATATATATATATATATATATATATATATATTATATAATATATATATATATTAATATTATACATCGAGCTACAATGTCCTTTACTATCTAATTCGCTCTACCTCGGAATTAATATATTTTCATGTATGCTTAACCGAAGGGGAATTTTTTACACGATAATAGATTTGCTTGGTTCCAGGCGCGAACCAAAATAGTCATTCAAATCCAGGACGTTAGTGGAAGCTTTAACCTACCCCTCGCGGTGGTGGGGTAGGTAAAAGCTTCCACTGACGTCCTGGATTTGAATGGCCTCTTAGGGTCGCGCCTGGGACCAGGCAAATCTATTATCGTGTAAAAAATTCCCCTTCGGTAACCATATATGAAAATATATTAATTCCGAGGTAGAGCGAATTAGATATTAAAGGACATTGTAGCTCGATGTATGTATATGAATCACGGTAATGTGATATGACATATATATATATATATATATATATATATATATATATATATAGTATATATATATATATATATATATATATATATATATATATATACATACATAAATACCCACGTTCTACAATCCTATAATCATTGATTTAATACAAAGTATATTCATCTTCTTTTACGAACATCATCAATAATTTTAAAGTAAAAATGTTTAACGCTAGGAATAAATCTCACACTAATTAAAACCGAAAGGACGCGATATTATTTAATACCGTCTAAAACACCGAAGCAATATGATGCCAAAGGGGAAACAAAATATCTACGTAAAAGTGTTAAGAAGGTTCATTAAAACTTCGAGGCGTAATGCAAATTGCAGTTAGGAAAGAGAGACAAACCCTCTTACATGAGCAACGCCGCTTTCAGCACTACCTTAATTAATGAAGAGTGAACATCAAAGGAATTCACGACTGAACACGACTTAGGCTTCTAATCAGAGAATGAGGCAGGGGAGGCTCTGGAAGGAAGTCATTACTGACATTCCAGCCAAAGTGTCCGGTATTTCTTATGCTAATGAACGCTTGGTCTCGGAGAGATATATGCAGTCTGGTATAGGGGACAAAATGGAGTCGGCTGTAACACACAAGCGAAAGCAGCCTGGTGACAGAATATGCTAAAGAACCTTTTTCCTGGTGACAGAATATGCCAAAGAACCTTTTTCCTGGTGACAGAATATGCTAAAGAACCTTTTTCCTGGTGACAGAATATGCCAAAGAACATTTTTCCTGGTGACCGAATATGCTAAAGAACCTTTTTCCTGGTGACAGAATATGCTAAAGAACCTTTTTCTTGGTGACAGAATATGCTGAAGAACCTTTTTCCTGGTGACAGAATATGCTAAAGAACCCTTTTCCTGGTGACAGAATATGCTGAAGAACCTTTTTCCTGGTGACAGAATATGCTAAAGATCCTTTTTCCTGGTGACATAGTATGCTAAAAAACCTTTTTCCTGGTGACAGAATATGCTAAAGAACCTTTTTCCTGGTGACATAATATGCTAAAGAACCTTTTCCCTGGTGACAGAATATGCTAAAGAACCTTTTTCTTGGTGACAGAATAATGGCTGAAAGAACCTCCGGTGACAGAATATGCTAAAGAACTTTTTCTGCGGTGACAGAATATGCTGAAGAACCTTTTTCCTGGTGACAGAATGCTAAAGAACCCTTTTTCCTGGTGACAGAATAATGCTAAAAACCTCTGCTGAAGAATAATGCCTTTTTAGAACCTCCTGGTGGACAGAATATGCTAGAAAAAACCTTTTTCCTGGTGACATAGTATGCTAAAGAACCTTTTTCCTGGTGACAAAGAATAATATGCTAAAAAACCTTTTTCAACCTGGTGACAATAGAATATGCAAAAAGAAAAACCTGTTTTTCCTGGTGACAGAATATGCTAAAGAACCCTTTTCCTTTTGACAGAATATGCTAAAGAACCTTTGAGAGTGTTTTTATTTTTTTTTTTATGGACTTCATCATATCAACATTACACAATAAAGTTATTGTCCAACAGGCTGATAACCCATAATTTCAAAGACAACTACGTCATTACTTCCTACCGCCATAAAGAAGGCTGAATTAGTTTCCTAATTGCCCATCTTGAATAGCTTAATAATTGGAGAACCAGTCTTAGTTAACGTCACTTCATTCTATTCAAAGATTGACTGATTATGTTTATCAAAACTAGCGTCGTAACATCTGAAGTTAATAACACCGTAATAAAATCAGAAAAACTAAAAATAAATAATGTTGAAAAGAATTTCATATAAAATAATATCTAAAATAATGTATAATCATATCTGTTCGAATATGCTATTAATACATACACTTACTTTATATGTATACAATCTGAATTTTGTTGAGGAGGCCCGCCTCATTGAGAATTGTAACTGGGATACAATTATCCTCTCTGTCAAGGACAGGAACCTGTCTCAAATTCCCAAGACTGGGATATTCGACCAGCAAATGTCTTAGTCAAGGACAATACAGCAATCCCAGATTGATGGATTTTCACGGGACATCCTCAACCTTCACAACATCGTTTCATGTCTCCTTGACATTTTTTGATCCTTTAAACTATTTTCCCCAAAGGACTGCCAAAACATTTTAATGCTCTGATCTATTAGAGGATATACTTCCAGATGCGGTAGTAGGCATATTTTTGGTTCTGGGGAGGTGACTGCTGACTTTGCAAGTTGTCAACTTGCTCGTTCCCAACCACCCCAACATTGGAAGGCACCCAGCAAAAATCCACTTCTTTACCTCTTCACTTCACTTAAAGCAGCCATTCCAATATTTCTAAAATCAGTGGGTTTAAAGAGTTAAAGAATTCTAATGACTGAAGAACACTTCTTAAGTGTTATTCAGTCAATACTTATGGTATAAGTATTGCCATCCCGAGTTGAAAAATCCTTTAAAGCCTTTAAAAGTGCAGAAGTTCATAGTAGTTTTTTCTTAACATATTTCCAATCCAATACCACTATTTGCCATAGGTCAATAAACGAAAAATTTGATCATTCTTCCTAGCTGAAAATAACCTAATTAGAGGAGGTATACAATCCGACAATAATCTGGAAAATATTTATTTGTGTAGCAAACGATAATACAATACAAATCCTTTCTATTGCAATAAAATCATGAACTTGTAAACCTCTAGAAACATACTTAAGTACACAGCTATGTACGAGAATTTGAATAAAAATGATCTGTAAATGTTTGCACACATACTGACTAATAGAGAATCATACACCTCTGTAATAGAAGTGGTAGACTCCATTTGTTATAGTTATGCATTTGTTACGATAATTTAATATTACAATTTGGCTACATCTGATCCCTCGGACTGTATATTCCGAAAAAAAGAACATATAATACTTGTCTGAACTAATAATGTCTTAAAATATTCATTTTGTGACTGCATACACACATGCATACATAACCCAATACATTCGAATGATTAAAAAGAATGGAATATTTCCCATCTTTGAATGCTCTTTCGAGATCTGAAAAAAGCATATTTTTATTTACATACAATTGAATGCAATATTCATTTGCTGATTACTTCCTGTTTATCTCTCAACAGAATTACAGAACAATTTCTGAAGTCTCAAAAGTAGGGGAAACAGTCAAGGGAGATACGAAAATTTTGTAGAGAATGTGTTTATGTATAATGCACGTGTATATATGTAATATTGTCATGGAGATCATTATTCCCTGCATTTTTACGTACACTTGGAATGTTTCCAGCCCCTTTTCTTACTTTTTACATTTTTTTTCTGTTTCATGTTATTCCTGTAATAAACTGTTGAGAGATATCAGAAAATAATTAGCAAATGAATACTGCATTAGTAAATAAGTAAATAAAAAGTGTGTTAATGAAAATATGCTCTTTTCACATCTCATGTAAATTAGATAATAGTAGGATTAAAATTGGATAATTGTTGCAAGTAGAATTAAATGACTCCACATAACTAATTCTTTTACTTGACGTGGACTATACCAAGGTTAATTGTTTAATACATAAAGAAATTCATTAAAACGAAGGATAAGTCAAGATTTTCTGATTAGTGAAGATTTTCTATTTTAGGGTGGGTAATTAAAGAGAGCTTCCTTTATTGCCTGGGCTTCCGGACGTGAATGAGAAATTAAGACATGCGAAAATTCTGTTGGAAACTGTTCGCCTCAAGATCAATACAGGAGCTGTATTGGAGCATGTTGATAATACCGATAAAAGTTCATCCATGGTAAAGCAATCATTGTATGAATAATATTGATCAGTCTCAAAATTAATTGAAATGTTTTCTTTTCTTCAATGGTGCGAAAAGATTTTATTGACGAATCTTTGGAGATATTACTTAGATGTTCTGCTAGGCAAGTTGCTACCTCATTAGGATCATGTATCAGTTTGCTATTAATTTTCAAAACTGGGACATTGGATCGAATGTGCTTTCCTAGTATTTTATGCACTCTTTTCCATATCTTACTTAGGGGTGTATCTTTGCATACCGACTTTAGGTAGTTACACCAAGATTTTCTTTGTGCTTCATTAAATGTTCGTTTTGCTACAGCACATGACCTTTTATAATCTATGTAATCTGAATCGTTTCTCGACTGCTTAAATTTTCTTTGGGCTTTACTACGGGCCTTCTTTGTTTTCTTAAATTCCTCATTCCACCAAGGAACCTGGACATTTAATCTTTACTTGTGCTACAAATGGTATATATGACTCTGCAACATCAATTACCAAAACTAAAAACATAACCAGAATAGTTTCTATGTCCAAATTATGATCCCATAATGGAACATTCTTCGTGTAATCACTAAAATCTTCCCTATTGGCTTTATTAACGTTAAATTTATTAATTGCTATCTCTCCAGTGAAATTCAGAATACTACTTAAAACAGGAAAATGATCACTACCACACAAATCATCATAGGCGTTCCAAAAATATTTGTCTGCTAGATCTTGTGAGCACAAGGACAAATCTATGTGAGAGTAACTTTTTGTTCGTTGGTCAAAATGAGTTGGTTTGTCTTTATCTAATGTATGGAGTTGATTATCTATAATAAAGTCAAGTATCATGTTGCCTCTGGAGTTAAATTTTACATTATGCCATGATAAATGTCTTGCGTTGAAATCTCCTAGAAGTAACATTGGTTGGGGAAGCTTCTTGACCAAGTCATTCAACTTTTCTAAATCTATAATATTATTTGGACTTAGATATACAGACAAATCGTAATAATTTCCTCTAGTTGAATCTGAACTGCTAAGCATTTATCTCATATGAAAGATCATATATTATGAAAGGTACATCTTTTCTGATGAACATCATATTACCTTGCTGATTAGCAGAGTGAGGTTGATAAGGTGTGTAAAATTTATTTGTAAAACTGGACGAAATAGGTAAAAATGTTTCAATGAGGCAGATACAAGTTGGGCTATATTCATCAATTAATTTAAGTAACTCTAACTTGTTTTTGTTAATGCTTCGAATGTTCCATTGCAATATGAATGAGGGAGTGTTATTATTTTTTGAATTGAATTTTACTTATTTTCTTTGGTCTTACGACCCTGAGCTGAGAGAACTGTATACACATTAGTTTTTGAATTGGAACTTGTGATAATATTTTTGTTGCCGTTGCTGGTATAGCATAGTCTCGTACTAGTGACTTATATTGTTTTATGCTTGGTTTTCTTGTAGGTTCCTTAGATTTCTGTGAAACCATTTCGGATGAATCATTTTCAATGTTTTTTTTCTGAACTGGTAGTTTTCAGACATTTACTATTAGGACTATGAAGGTTCTCTCTTAGGTGAGGATGTTTCGTTTTGTGTTCTAGGTATCTTCCCTGTCTCTGTTGGTCCATCTAGTTCTCTTAGTATTTCCTCAATTTCTTCAGTATTTATTGGTTTGTTTTTGACATGGAGTATCTTTTGAGATTTATTTTCTTTTTTCTTTTGGCATTTCTTAAGGTGCAAATTATCAGAGATGTCTCTCTCTGTTCATCAAGATGATCATCTACTGCGAGGCTGGTCACTACTTTGAACTTGTTACTTATCTCCATGGTATTGTTTTTATATGATTTTTTTTACAGTTATTTGATTTCTTGTGTTAGAAGATTGGGTAGCTTGTGAGACATCATTGGATATGATTTTCCTTTGGTGTTTGAGCGTATCTGAAAATGTTTTGCGGGGAAGCTGCATTCCTTCTTCTTTCATGTCTTCCTTAGCCTCCTTAACTGTTATACCAAATTTTCTTGATCTGGTAAGGGCTTCTTGGAAATATCTGAAATGTACACATTCCCTTACATAAATATGGTGCGAACCATTACAGTTAAAGCATTTTTTTGTGTTGGTGCATTCATTACTACTATGCTCCAAGGAGCCACATTTAAAGCATCTAGGCGAGCCCAAAGACTTGCATCGTTTTGCTGTATGTTCAAATTTCAAGCAAATCTTACATTGCATAGGTTTTGGAGGTTCTTCTTTAATTATTATTTTTTTATTTCATATTTTCATATATGTTGGAATTATTTGCTGTAAAAAAATAATTTTCAGCTATTTTCAGACTTCTTCCAGTTTTAGCATTTTTTCTCTCATAAACAATAACTGATTTATCATTATGTTTTTGTATCTTCCAGGACTTCTTTTAGTGTTTCACACAGATTCATTGGTGTAATTTTCAATTCTAAGTTTATCCAGCAACATGGTTCCAATTCTAGTGTTATAATGGGCCTTGTCAGAAGCATTTACATAGTGAATTCCAAGTTTTGTAGTTTGAAGTAGTTTTTTTTTTAATTTTTCTTCAGTTTAGCCTTTACGATGATTTTATTTTTTTGACTGAGAATCGGGGATTGTCACAGCCAAGAATTTTCTTCAGTGAACGGTATATAACCAAGTCACTTAGAGGGGTTACTTCTTCGTTTATTTTGAGTGTGATATACCGAGACCACACTGGAGGTGAAAAATATCTTCCATAGTTATTCCTTTAAATGTTCTTTTCTTTTGAGATAGTGTTTGGTACGTATTGATTGATTGATTGATTGTATCTATTAAATCTGGCGTCAAAACATCTGCATAATTGACACCGAAATAAATTAAATAGAAAAATTAAATTTTTAATAAATCTCATATAAAAATATCTACAAATATATGTATATAAAAAATTTGTTCATATATATAAGTTCTTACATAGACAATCTATGTATAATTTAAATTTGGTTTAGGAGGCCCGCCTCCCCCATAAATTTATATAACTGCTCTATATTGCAATCCTTTCCAAGAATTGTAGCTAGGATAAAATTACCTACTCTGTCACGACCCCAAGACAGGAACCTGTATCTCAAATTCCAGAATCTGGGACATTCAATCAACAAATGTTTCACAGTCAAGGGCACAGTACAGTTCTCGCAAAACGGAGGATTTTCACGAGACATCAAGAACCCATGTGTAAGTCTTGTATGTCCAATCCTCAATCTGCACAACATTGTTTCTTGTCTCCTTGGCATATACGGATATGACCAAGGAGACACTGATGAAGTGATACTGCGCATTTTTTGATTAGTTAAAATATCCTCCCACTGGGACTGCCAAAATTTTTTAATTCTCTGACCTACTAGAGGATATAAATCCCGATATGGTAGTAGGCATCTTGTGGGTTCTGGGGAGCTGACCGCAGACTTTGCAAGTTGGTCAGCTTTCTCACGCCCAGCCACCCAAACATGGGAAGGCACCCAACAGAACTTCATTTCTTTCCCTCTTCTTTTTAGTAAAAGCTGGGTACGTATGGCTCTAAAGTAGCATGTTAGAGTTTTGGAGGCATTCCACGGAAAAGTCCTTTGAAGAAAGCATAAGGTCGTCAGCAGAAATAGGGGGTGTTGCCATATAACGTGAAAATTTAGTTCATCCAGATATTCCCCATACCCACCATGGAGTCACACTTAGAGGACGGGTCATCCCTTTAATTAGGGTCGTCCTAGGGGAAATTACCTGATATACACCCTATCTCCAGTGCTAAGGCATCCTGATGTCCATCGAGATCAGACCCGGCACTAAGGATTAGGGTTTGACATTAAACTTTCCCCTTGCTCGACCACATCAGGTACTCAAGTTATACGGGTGAGGTGGCATGCCGTCCATCCTCACCCTCCTTCAAATCCCAAGAATAATTCTAAATCATGTCCAAAACCAAGCCAAAAGTCATCAACATAAAATCCTTATCTTATAGGGGGAGGAAGCAGACAGATGAAATGTTTTTAGTATAAGGAAAAGGGCTGACTTATTTAGTTGGATCAACAGCTTGGCACCAAGGCCCAGCGAGAAAACAGTTCCCACCAGGCATCAGAGCCCAGCTGCTGAACCCTAAGCCCCCCATCCTCGGCAAGGCTTCAGCATCTGGACGGATTCAGTAGAAGCTGACTCCGTCCTTGTTTTAGCTTTCATATATTCCTGTACAGAGGCCGAGTGGCTGGCAGACATAAGGCAGCTCATTGACTGGGAGAAGTAAATGTTGAAGAATGCCATTTTCTTAACTAACAGCAAAGAGAGCATTGCCCAATAATCTGGCAACCACCTTCCATAGCCATAGTTATGATATGCCATCAGTCAAGATAGCATGATGGATGTTAATATAGGTATTCTATACCATTTCTTGAATGACATGCATCAAGACACTGTACAAGTGGGCCAGTCATCTTCTGGGACAAGACCTGAAAGTCCCCCTTGTCTGTGCCAGGTTTCTCATAAACTTTGTTGATCAGTTCCTTTATATCACCATCCTCCTCAAGATCCTTAGTATAAGCTTTCTGTACAGCATCCCGAGTTTCAGTGAGTGCATTGCACAGGGTCTTCAGATTCTCCTTGATGTCCTCATGATAACTCTTCATGCTCAAATATCTTTGCTCATCGTTTATGTTAAGGGCCTCTCTCCAGAGCAGGATGCAGCGCATGGCATGGCTGTAGTGCTTCCCTTGTAGTGCTTGGTCTACACACCCCCTCTACTAACCCTCTTGTAACCAGTGTGTCTGCTATTTCAGAGCCCTTGAATCTATTGTAGATAGCATATAGATGTAGTACATCTGTTGGTGGAAAGCACCAAGGATTGGGATAATGTCCTACAACATTAAAGCATTCTCTGACTTGAGCTAATGATTATCTTGTAGGTGGGTGGGTCACCAATGAGAAAGGAGAATAGAATATTTTTCTAGTGGGTGGCATTCACTAGTTGAAGCCATAATGGCATGCACCATTGACTTGCTTGGAGGTTCATTGTAAGTTATAAGCTTGCTCTTGTTGTGTGGTAGATGATAGCACCACTGTATCCCGGAACCCGCTGCTCTTGAGGTGGTGGTCTTGAACCATCTGTGTCTATGCGAGACAGTGCATGTATAACGGAGCAAGCAGACTATGGAGTTGTGTCATTCACTGGTAGAGCTTCCATGGGATGAGCTGGTTGCTCACTCTTGCTACCAGATGGGCATCTGAACTAATGGACCTCTGTCAGCTCTGCACACTTCTGCCACAGCTGTGCAGAGATTTCCATTTGCCTTGAACAAAAGACAAAGGCGAACGATACTCATTCAGTGCAAATCCTGCAGTTGGCTACATGATCAGCATAAAAAGAAAAGATGAGAATGAGGTTACTTAAGTAATTACAGGTTCACAAAATAATATGAAGAAGTCGAGACTTCCTTACACATTAACACTTGTGAATTAAATTTCATTAACTTGTATTTTCTTTTCAAATTCTGAGTATTTCCTAACATTTGAATTTTACTTGATTAATTTAATTTCTTGATAAACTGATAATTTTGATTTAATTTTGTATAATAATTCAATCCAAGAATTAATTAGATTTTGAGTAAATCGCTCCTAAGATTGTGAATTCCACATCTAAATTTTGAATTAAAAAACCAGTAGGGCACCCTTCAAGTTAAACCATGAAAGGATTAACATAATTGAAATGTGAATGTATGATTTTTTAAAAATAAATCTTATATGGAATGAAATTTAAAGATGTAAGGTTATATCTGAGAACAAAATTTCTTTTATCTTCAATACTTTTGGGGATATTAGCATTTGAATAGCGTTAGGGCCGGGATGTATCGGGTGCCAGAAAGACTGCTTCGCTCGTTATAAATATTTGTATATAAATGTTTTATAAGTGTTTCATCTATTGACTGCCAGTGATAGGATTATATTTGGGTACATGCCAAAGTGACTGATTGTGCTGTTCCTTAAATTTTCTTGCAGTGATTTAAGACATGGGAAACGGTTGAATGAGTGATGCCCTTTAATTAATTTAAGCTTACATGAATACCTCACACTTGTTTTGATGAACATAGTCTGATTTCTCATATGCTTGATTACACTTTCTGACTGATCACTGTTGCCTCTAGAGTAGTTAGTCGTATATGATCTGGCTGCTGTGAGGTAACTTTGAATCATATGCTTGGTAAGTACGTAAAAGAACTAGATTTTTAGAACGCTCCGACGAAATATATATATATATATCACTGTAAAAAAATAAGAGCATGGAGACACAACTAGACGTTTATTATTATTTTCCAGGGGGTAATGAAAAGCTTCAAGACAACAACTTGAACAAGGAAGCAAAAAAACGATGTGGCATAACCTTTTAAATATGAATAAAATATTTTCACATGTAAAACATTCTTCAAGGGGAAAATAGTACCAAATCTCAATGTACAATCTAGGATTAGTACACTAATCGTACAAAACAGCAGTGAGATTATGCTATCCCTTGTAAATGAAAAATGTTTCCAAGAAGGTAACAGCCAATAGACATCCCTCCCAAGTTCCAAGGGAGCTTGTGCGTCATTGCAGGACCGTTTCGATCACCGTTATGATCTAAACGCAAATTGTTTAACTACATGCTGTGATTTTATTGCGCTGGTTACACTTTTTTTTTATTTCAAGTTAATGTGCCTGTGCAATCGGCTGTCTATAAAATGAAAAAATTCTTTCCATATCACCCGACCTTCAAGGAAAATTCTGATATCTAAGGGAAAAAATTTTGAATGCTAACATTTATATTAACAAAGTTTTCTAGAGATTTTGGGTCAGAGATTATTCTTAATATACTTTAAATTTAAAAATAATATTGAAGTTTAACTGGAGGGAAATATCCAGGCCACGCAAAGATGTCGTTTCGCTGTCAGAATGTGAGAGTATTGTAGTTCTGACACATTTCCGAAGATCAGAGACCGTCAAATGGGATATAGAGAAAAATATTGATATTATGGATTTTATATTAACCTGTTACCTCGAAAGCAGGCAGTAAAAATGCCCTTATATAAGATAATTACCATCCCCACAAATGGCTTACCAACCAAGTTTCACTAACCTTTAGAGAATGAAATTTGGGCATTTATGCTTCCCTATTCCGAAAAATATAAAAAGGTAAAAACACATGTGAAAAATAATCACAACCACAAATGTAACCTACATATCCAACTAGCTTCATAAGAATCTGTGGAAAAACATTTTGCCCGTGGAAAATTTATGTCAAGGTTAAAATCACTTATGGAATATCATCACCAACCCAAACTTATTAACAATCAGTGACGAAATAAATGTTGACCCTTAAATCGACCTGGGACCAAGGTCACAATGAAAAAAATTGGGACAGTAATCGTCAAATTCAACGTATAAATGAAACAAGTTTCTTCAAGACTGACCTTAAAGAATTTATGGTCAACTTCACCTAACCCAACTACTTCAACGAAAATCATCTAAATTTCACGACCACGTGACCTAACTATCATAGGTTCTGGTATCGAGACAAAATATTCTAATCTATTGCTATTTAAATCGACGTAGTCGTAACGGCGGTCAAGTTAAAAAGAAAAAAATAACCAAACTACTATGTGTTTTCAATAGCAGGCAAAAATAGGAAGGAAGAATTATTGAAATCACAGGATAATTCAGTGGTAATACTAAATGAAACAAAATATTTATACTAATTATAATAATGTTACGAAGGCAGTTAAGAACATATATAAAACTTAACAGTTCATTGTGCTGAGGGGAGAAACAAGGTGTAAAATCTTCGTCATTTACTAGCAAACGTTTTATATTTCTAAAAAGTGTCTCCATGAAATTCGCTTTAAAATTGAGTGAAAATTGCTTATGGTTGCTCGTCAACTGCGAAGGCAATTTCGATTTGTTCTTCATGGATGTCTGCGGAGGAATATTGCAATTTCAGCACACATTGAAAATTTCCTAAGAGGATTTGTCTTCAAATTTTTCATCTCATGTATTCAGAACACTTGCAATTTCAGGGTCGTTTTTTATTTTTCAGACTGATTCTCCTCCGAAGATTGTTGTAAGATTTCTATTTTTTGGATACAGTAGTTTTACCAGAAAACTGTGTTAAAAGAAATCTTCTAGGATTGATTCACGGTCACTAAGACTCGCTTCACAGCCTCTAGGTTATTGACGCCGTAATGATATTTACATAGGTAACTGAAGAACAGTTTAAAAGGTTTCATTTAAAAGGAGTGGTCGTACGAGAATGCTTGTTCGTTTGTGCGTGATGTTTTACCGCCTCTGTGAACCTTTTCATATAATATTTGAGGCACTATCCGCCCAGCTTCGCAGTGAAGATGAAGGGTGCGTGAAAACCACATAAAACTTTGAACATGGAAATCAGAGGTCAGAGTTGTTGAAAACTTTCATTAACAAATTCCTTTTCAGTATCTCGAACTATCTGAGATGACGTGTGAAGTGACAGAAAACTTTTTCTTCTCATGTGGGATTCATGAGCATTATTATAATTTTGTTTTTGTGAAGTCATTTGTGAAATGTATCTCTGTTC
>NC_087206.1:97837762-97867762 GCF_015104395.2 Macrobrachium nipponense | reverse complement strand
CGAAACTATGACTATAGTAGATTCACACCAACCGTGCATATGATGTCTAGGCCAGTCCCTTACGACGCTCCTGATTTGCTGTTGACTTAAGCCAATCACGGGGCTAGAAACTCTCAGTCTCTCTCGACTGTTCATGTAGACAGGATGTATACTCCACCTCTCCTGAGGGATACGTCTTTCAAAAGTATCCCTCAGGAGAGGTGGAGCATACATCCTACCTATGTGAACTACCTCGAGAGACTGAAAGTTTCCAGCCCTGTGATTGGCTTATCAAGACATCAGGTGCACAGTTGATGTGAATGTACTATAGTAGCCAGGAGCAGTTAGAGGCAGAAGGCCAGGGTGCGACACGAGGGGACTTCGCCTGACCACCTCTGTAAATGGACACGGGCTACTACGTCCAAAAGGGGCGCGCTTAAAGAGGAAAGACCAATTGTTAAAAATTGGGACTCCTGACCAGCCGAAGTAGGGAAGTGGCAGACTTTATAGAGAGAAGAAAAATGACATAGTATGCGTTACAGGAAACAAGATGGAGAGGAAGCAAAGCAAGAGAGATTGGCGGTGAATATAAGATATCTTACAGGGGCGCTGAAGCGAGAGGAAGGAGCGAAGAGGGAGTTGTTCTAATAAGCAAATTAGAGAAAATGCCGTAGAAGTGGAAAAGAAAAGTTCTAGTGATGAAAATAAAGTTGTGCTGCGGGGGACATGTTCTGAATGTAATAAGCGTTTTTGTCCCTCAAGTGAGATGCGATGATGCAAAAAAGGATGCGTTCTGGAGAAGGATCCATGAAATTACATAAAATTTTTTTGAAGGTACTAGATTAGTTATCGGAGGTGACTTATATGGAGATATCAGTCGCATTCGTGATAATACCAGTACGAAACACGGAGAATATGGTATTGGAGTAAAGGATGAGGGAGAAGAACAAACAGTAGATTTCGCAGTAGCCTTTGATATGACTATTAACATATAAGAGTGGAGGAAGACAGGCAGCTCAACCTTTCATATATAAAAGAAGCCTTCTAACAGGAATACAGTTTATCGAATGAATGTGCATCAATCCTCATGCAGCAAATACTCAAACTTCTTCAAAATGTAGCTACAAGGGACGAGAGTGGACAACTATTGGAAAATTTTTTTACATAAGCATATATATATTTATATTGTTAATCAAATACTTGGTGGTTCACGTGGGTTCTGTAGTCCATACACCTCTGCGTTAGTATTTATATTCACGAAAGCACCTTTTCATAAGCGGAAAACCTAAGTTAGTCATCGGAGAAATTTGTGAATTGTTTAACCAGATTGATAAACATTTTCTCCGTTTAAGAGAACAGAAGAAAAAACCTAGTTTTAGTGAAATGGAGGTAATTGTGTAACCCTAAACAGGCCATAACACCGAGAAACTAGGGAAAAAATGCCATAAACCGAGAAATATTGGTATAAAGATGTCTGTAAATTTACTTTTACCGTCACATTACAGCGTTCATGGGCGTTATAACCACTTTATTTATCGGGTGAAGGTAATGCGGATCTTATAATAAGATCGTTAAATAGATGTTTATTATCACTAATGAACAAAGTGGAAGCAGACTTTGCACAGTCACCTAAACACAATTATAAAAAAAAACTGTCAATAATTATTTAGAGCAATAGCAATAGCAAATATTATCAATATTAGTAGCTACTAAATTGTTATAAAATCACTTCAGTTTCCCATACTATAATAGTAGTAGCGGTAACTGAGATTCAGGCAAGAAAAAGTCAGGTCCAACTAAATAACCATTTGAAGAGTCCAAAAGGAACTCTTGAAATTCTTCTTCCTCCAACAATATTTCGCATTTATTCGTATTTTAGTATATTGAAAATAAAAATGAAACTGGAACTCGTACAATGAAAAAGCATCCCCAACACTTTTGTTGTACCTCCTTATACCAGTTCATTAACTTTCCGAAGTACTCGTTGAAATAAAAAAAAAAAAAAAAAAAAAAACTAGCTTATGCTAAATTTGGGCAGTCACATCCCTCCTGCAATTCGCCGGGTATTGGACGAGGGAAACATAAATACAAACAAACATACACACATACATAAATAATTACACACAGTATAGTATGTGTATATACTACATACACACACACATATATATGTAGATTAAGCTACAAATGTCCTTTAATATCCAATTCGCCCTACCTCGGAATGAATGTATTTTCATATATGTTAAGCGAAGGGGAATTTTTTACCGTCATATTATATATAGTCTATATATATATATATATATATATATATATATATATATATATATATATATATATATATATATATAATATATATATATATATATATACATATAATATATATATATATATATATATATATATATATATATATATATGTAAGAGTTACATAATAAAAATATGGAATGTTATTCCATATATATAAAAGACTAAAACTAAAGAGGTCAAAAGATTGCTTGCAGGAACGTGATCAGACCAGAGACGCTAAGATGACGTATACAATAAAGTAGGCTAAGGTGACGTGTCGTCACCTGTGGTCATTCATTTGTTTTGAAACATTAGTCCAAGCTTCCTGCTTGAGACAACTACCGCGACCTATAATTCAAACGGCCTACGTGATTTCTAATGTGTCTCATTTTGTATGTATGTTCATATGTTTGAGCTACTGTCTGCTTCCTTTATGACTTGTAGCCGAGATGGTAGACAGAACAGAATTAGCCATCATCATTGGCAGAAGCGATCAAGCCATCGTCATTAGAAGACCTGTACAAATTTCCTCTGAACTTCATCATGTAATCTCAGAGAATATAAGTATTTTTTTATACTTCGTGTTTTCTACTAGAACCTCACATCATTGCCGAATCATCATGAGTTTAACACATCGTCGTCATAACCAAAGAAGATAATACCGACTTCGTAAGTGATCTACAAACCCCAAGACACTCCAATGAGTATGGAAGTGCATAACAAACCGACTTAGCGTAAGATTATCGCAAGTCTAACATTACCCCATAGGGCGCCTTATTATACAAGGCAACAGCCCTAATATTGGTGGCAGACTAATACAAGAACTCTACAACGTCTTCCAAAGAAAAACCAGAATAATGAATAATGTATCATATCAGAAGTTAACGACGACGAAAGCAACAGATTCTTCAAGCAAATTAGTATCATCGTTTAGTGAGCGACTTCAGAAAACAACAAGAACTCTTCAACGTCTTCCGAAGAATAACGAATAATGTATCATATTAAGAAGTCAACGACGACGAAAGCAACAGATTCTTCAAGCAACTTAGTATCATCGTTTAGTGAGCGACTTCAGAAAACAACAAGAACTCTTCAACGTCTTCCGAAGAATAACGAATAATGTATCATATCAGAAACCAACGACGACGAAAGGGAGAGATTCTTCAAGCAACTTAGTATCATCGTTTAGTGAGCGTGTTCAGCAGTACATAACTTCAAGAGACAAACCGAACGCGTCTTCAGCATCGGATCTTCAAAGGACACGAATCATCCAAAACAACGCGCACGGGGGAAACTGAAGCTAAACCAGGTCATCCGCTAAACAGAGAAGGAGGGCCAAGGCCGTGTATCGTTATCGGAACACCGTGACTTCCCACGAAATCAAGCTAAGTACAGTCTTTTTATTCATTGGAGTAACTTTGAGTGTTTCCTTTACAGGTCGAATTTTCGTTATTCCTGTGGCTGAAGTTACGAGACATTCTTAATCTTACTTTTTTACAGAAATGATCTACATCATTGAGATTTCGCTAGTGCGAGTTTTTTATCTTTGAGTTTCCAGAAGTTCTACTGAAATATCATAATTATATACTGTGTTAATTTTATCATTTTGGGTGATTATTAATCCTTTACGTAACAAATCATATTAAACAGTGAATATGCGTTTATGCAGTGGACGATTGTATTTATACAGATGCATGGATAGGGTCGTTAGGCACTGTAGTGATAAGAAAACACACAAAAACAAGTGGAACACCCGTACAAATCTAGATAAATTAGAGGTAACACTATTTTGCGTCAAACAATAAAAGCTCCTTTGCAACGTCCCGATCGAAGTTCAGCCTTTAGTTATGCGTAAAAAATCGAATCTCAATGACTCAACTTTAAAAAATATGGCTGGATTGCAAGGAATAACATGTCTATAAAAAACTTTCATTAGGATAAATGCGCTGACCAGGATCCCTCACTATTTCAAATTTTAGCAAAGAATGAAGTAAACAACAGCAAGTACAAACAGTTAATATTGAATGCAGTAGAGATAACTTGTCTTAATAGTAATCGCTCAGTTCCTAATAGTTCGTCATTCATACGTTCGTTGCTTTATACGTAACCAACAACAGAATGCTAAAAACACACAATACGTTGCCGATGGTAAACAGTAGCCCTAAATATCAGAATCAAACAAATCATGCTTATGCAAACTTGGTTACTGTGTCATCTAGTCAGACGGTCAGGGTCAGTTAAATCTGCCGAGTGTTCAAAGCATAGCACATTCCACATAAGCGACTTCAGCGGAGAGGAAAAACGATGTTGGATCATTTATGCCATACCTTTTTTTTATGCCAATACCTTTTTAATTTAAAAAGAATTTTCCTATGAATCAAACGACCGTATCAAGCAATCAGAGCAGGTTCTCGTTTTTTTTAATACATAAGTTATTTTAAGTAGTGGTGGATTAAGCCCGACTGTACGCGCCGTAAAAATTAGAATATCTTGTTTTTATGCCTTTAGTCCACGTAATATCCTGTATTTATGGACTCACCGTCTGTTGTTCGAACTTCCCTATTGAGAAGTCCAGATAAGCGGGCGCTTACAGATACCTCTATAGTTATAAAAAACATTGATCTGTATCTAGCGTAATTGTAAGATATCAATCTAGGGGTATACAAAATATCATCTTACCTCCTGCAAAATAAGGCGTGTTTATCAAAGGAAAATTCTAAAAACCTTCAAACATATTAAAATTCATTTGAACAAAAAGAGACAGTTAATCAAATAATAACTTATATAGAGGAACAAATCATTTGTCTCATAAATCGTGATATTGTTCAACGACCCAACAGAATTCTCCCACAAACGCAGTCGCAGTTTGCACACAAAAAACTCGAGACGCATGCACCCTCGAATGTCTTAGTGCGTGTAAAAAGACTTTGCTGGGATCTGAAATTTTAATCCTTCCCGACACTCTGAAATATAACAATTTCCGCGAACAAAGCCCTAGACACGGTTGACTCGCAGCAACAAGTTAATCTAGTAATCCACAAAACCTATACATAAAAATATCTCATTTTTTTTATTGTTGCTAATTTTTAATCCCGCCCAACCAGTCGTTGATGAATCTCTCTTATACTCTATCTAAAGTAATATCCGTAAAATCATTCAAGCAGACGTGATTCAGCAGAATTTTTTTTTTATCTTTTATTTGAATACCAGGAAGTTTCCCCACTAGCGAGTGATCTCTGGGAGAAAAACGGATGTCATTGAAAACAAAATACGGTCTAAGGACAAACATAAAGCTATATACGTACCTTCGTATAGACTCCCAATGAAATTTCAAAATAGAGATAAATGACAAAGTTGAAAAATGTTAGTAATAGGAGTCATTAGGAAATCAAGTAAGCCCATATAATTTTTCCCTCAAACGTCTTGCCATAAAAGATCGGACTTGGCATATCTGTGTAGATTTCTGTCGCTTAAACAAGGAAACGACTCCCGATAGTTTCCACTGCCATGTACCGACGACATCTTATCTCTGTTAGGTTAGAATAAATTTTTCACCAGCTTGGACTTACTTAAACGCTTTTACCAGATACCATTACCTAAGTGATTGTACCTCATACACCGTTTTCAGCACACTCAGGGGACATTATCAATTTTTACGTATGCCTCCGGATTACGTTGCGCCCCAATTACAATATAGTATTTGGAGACTTTTAGGGGATACCCAACATGCCTATTGGTTGGTCTTGTAATCTTTTCTAATACCTTGGAAGTACATTCACATAAACTAGAGCTAGTGCTACAGAGACAAAGACAAATAATCTCAGAGTAAAATATCTAAATGTGAGTTTTTAAAAACCGAACATGTTTATTTACGTTTTATGTGTCTAGTCAAGGTCTTAAGTAGTCCATAGTAAGGTGTCAGCTATTCATAACTTTCCGGTACCTATTAACGTAAGGGGGATACAACACTTTTGTGCTGTAGTGGGTATTACAATCGTATGTAAATATGTAACTCTTCAATCATGACAGCTCCTTTAACAGATCTTACGAAGAAGGGCGTAGATTTATTATGGTCTGAAAAGCATCAACAGGCGTTCGATATCTTAAAAGCGGAATAATGCAGCTCACCTAACTTAAAAATCCCTGATTTATATAAGGAATTTTTTTTATTGCAACAGACGCCTCAGACCAAGGGGTAAGAGGGGTACTACTTCAGCAATATGCTAAACATTTCTTTCCTATAGCTTTTTATTCATGTAAACAAAAGCCTTCTGAAAGTAAATATGCAGTAATTGGTAAGGAAGGGCTAGGTATCATTAACTCACTAGTACATTTCAAGTTCATAATCTATGGCTATCCTGATAAAATCCTTACTGACCATAAAGTCCCATACCGAGTTTTTTCAAAGGCTTTAAACACAATCCCAAAGGAACTCGTTGGCATATGATCATTCAGGTTTTGGAGCCAAGTTAAGATATCTACCTGGGAAAGCAATTATCACAGCTGACGCATTATCCCACAATCCCGCACCATACTGCAAAGAACCATTAATTGGACTAAAAGATATAGAAACATCCGTGCCTATTGTTAAAACCGTATCTAAACAAGAAAATTCTTTAACCCAAGAGATCGCGAGCATTGAATATCTGGGTTGGAGCGCAGAACTGTTACAAACTGAACAAAGCAAGAGGCAACAGCGATAAACAAAACAATAAACACTTCGAACGGAAACAAGGTCAGCAGCTAAGCAAAACAATAAACACTTCGAACGGAAACAGGGTCAGCAGCTAAGCAAAACAATAAACACTTCGAACAGAAACCCTAAAGCAAAAGTATATTTACAGTATGTGTATCAGAATACTGTAATCAAATGTAATATTATATGTAGGTCCGCGACGAGGAAAACCCGAAGAACACAGCAGGTGACTAACGACCAGGTAATAGTAATAATCTCTTTCATACCAATTGTCCTAAACTGGTTGCATTCCGTCATCCAGGGTTCTCTATTATGTCACAGAAAGCCAAATCACTATTTTACTGGCCTACAATGCTTACAGATATAAAAAGCACATAATTAATTGTAACACGTGTCATGAAAACAAGGGATACACTAAGACACCTGTCAGTTTAAGGGCCTATCCCGTGCCAAATCAATCAATGAAAGAATATACGTAGAATCATTAACAGAGTTACGAGTCTGGCAAAGGAAATAAACACTTCTTAGTGTTAATAGTTCCTTGACACGTTATATAGAATTAATAGCACTAAAAACAAACACCACAATTGAGTGCGCTAGGAATATTTATGAGTGCTAAATCAGTAAACATGGAATTCGACACATAATAATAATCTGACTCGGGTGGTGTAAATCAATAATAATCTCCTTAACTCGTTGTGTGAATTCCTTTCCATTAAGAAAACCAATAATATATTTTATCACCCAGAGTCAATCGGTTTGGTAGAACGGATAAATAAAAAAGTGTCATGTCTTACGAGTTACAACTTGTGATATTGGATCCGAACTGGA
The DNA here is from genome assembly GCF_015104395.2 of Macrobrachium nipponense. NCBI lineage: Eukaryota > Metazoa > Arthropoda > Malacostraca > Decapoda > Palaemonidae > Macrobrachium > Macrobrachium nipponense. The sequence goes on along the minus strand of NC_087206.1, from coordinate 97,859,973 downwards.
TTATAGCGGTTCTCACGGTTTTAAATACCTTTATCATTCATATCTTGTATCTATAGAATTGATACCGCAAGTAGCCTTATACGGTACGCCGCTAGAGCACTTTTCCACATATTCAAGCCAACCATTAATTTATCAAATATAAAAAATAAATAAATAAATAAAATATATAAATAAATAAATATAAAAAATAAAATAAATATGGATACAAGTGGAGTCAATATAATACACTCCGTAAGAAGTCGGAAGGGTTACAAATTATAATAAAAAAGGAATCACGATAAAATCAATAAGCAAAACGTAACCATAGGTTAATAACATATCCAAATATATATGCGTAAAGATTTGAACGCTTTAGTTTAGTATTCCATTCAGTATTCTAGGGATACTAATGACAAATAAGCTAAAAGTTCAAACACATATCAAAACCTACTGACATATTGTCTGTCCCGGTGATTTATATTTGTAGTCAATGAAAAAAAAAAATAAAATAAAATAAAATAAATAAATAAAATAAAATAAAATAAAATAGATTTTAAAGTCAGGAAGTCTAGAAGTGAAAATGTATATCTATGGAATAATCCTATATGGATCTTACAGGGCAAATAATATATATAGAATTTGTATGGAAACCTTTTTTCATTAGTTTGAATAAGGAATATCTAATTTAACATAATTACATTTATTTAAAATCATGCAGATTTCCAACGTGAAACTAATATATTGTTAAATTTTGGTACTGTTTTTTTCAGACATTCTTCTCATGTGGATGGAGTATTAAAACAAAAAAAAATATCATTTGAAAGTACTAAAGTCGTATTTATTACAACAAGTAACGTAACACATAAGCTGGCTGAGAGCAGTCTCCTGCCAGGTGATGAGGTCATCAGTCTAGAAAGTGCAAGGCGTGTTTGCCCATTCATTATTGTTCCTTTTAACCTCAATAATCTGCTTGCACAGGCTTCATCTAGGTGTGTCGTCTCGCGCTTGCAAAGCAGGTTGACTGGAGAGAGGAATGCTTAGCTCATGAACTTCACATGTGGTTCATGGGTCACGATGACATGACATAGCCATAACCTATTCTTATCCGTGTGTGCAATGCAACTTTAGTTAAGGCCTTGCAATCATTTTAAAATTAATGAACAAAATAAGCAAATAGAATTTCTATAACATCAAAATGAATTAATTTTTTCTGAAACTCATAGACAATTAGAGTCAATAATTCAGCTTATGACATTGGTAAACGGACATTTAGAAGTATCAAGTCATGGATAGGAAATATTTACTTGCAACATTAGTCTATTACAATTCAAGTAAATCACATTCATGGGAAAATGACACATTTTCTTGAAAACCCCAAAGTTTATATAAAAATTAGTTACATATTGGGTTCTTTCGTTGCATCTCCTACCTATTAATAAAGTTTTGAAAATTAACCTCAGAGGATGCACGCGAGAAATTTGAATATGAAACTTTTGTTAGGGGCACATAGGATCGGATTTTATCACAACTTAATTTCAGTAAGCATAGAGAAATACAGAATCATGATTAATATTCTCTTTGACTCTTATGTTGCCTGACAATCTTACAAACAGCTCCGTTTCACACTTCTTTGTCTAGTAACTTTCTACCAGTAATATAGAATTTTCTTTGGGATTCGTATTGATATCTGTTTATTTTTTATAATTATGGATATTTTTACAGTCATCATAGACCTCGATAGGTTCACTCATTGTTAATGCCATGGATAAAAAAGTTTGTAAAGCTGACTCTTTTGAATTCCAAAAAATATCAGCGAATTCATGTGGGTTAAGTCTGGTTCTAAATGGCTTTCTCCCTCTCATATTTGATGTTGTCTGAAATTACTTTGCCCTTGTGATAAGTATAATTTCACTTGCAGGCTGATTAATGGAACCTGGTTACAGTATCCTGCAGTACGAGAGTTTCACATCGCAACTTCAAAAAATCGTTCGTCGCTGCGGACAACTGCAGTCAAGTAACAACCTCCTACAATGTGAAAGGAATAAGCACCATCATAAGTGAACAAGCTTATTTCATGGACTTCTTCGACCGACACCCGTATCCCGCCGTTAATCTCGTTTTAATGCGGAATGCTCCGGCGGCTGTCGGAAATCGACTACAAAAGGGACATACTCCCGACAATTACGACCAGAAGGATATTCAACTCTACGTTGCTGGCGAAGGACTCGTGCTGGGGATGATTTTATTCATCGCGAACATATTCGTGTGGCTTAGGATGCAGAGAACAAGTATGAGGCCGAAATAGAACGTTGGACCCCGCCAGGCAATTTTCCCCTTGTTTTAACCATTTGGAATTGGCCATTTCATTTGGCTATAGGTGGTTGTCTGGAACTTTGTAAAGGAGAAAAGTTGTTCGAACGCTAGTTAAATGTGTAGTAGTATAACCTCGGTCATGTATCCTATATATATAAAGTATCATGTATCCTATATATAAATGATCATAAATAACAGAATCGAAATATATCTTTGCGTGTACGCACTACGAATCTATTATATAAATGATCATAAATAACAGAATTGAAATATATCTTTGCGTGTACCCATTAGGAATCTATTTAAAGTGCACATATATTAATCATAATTATATGAATCCATATACATATGTATAAATAAATCAGGTAGCCTATAATCAATCAGTTACCTTTTATCTTACCAATAACTGCAGATATATAACAGTTAGCATAAAAATCAACGAATCAATCAGCATAAACATTAATAATTTTTATCAATTCATATATGAATTTTTATCACTTAAAATATGATTTTTATTATGTTAATCTTTATCCTATGCAATTATCAGAGTACATTAGTATTTTCTGTAGCATATGTATCTTAATAAGATGAAGTGAAAAACTGTATCAGTATATATCACGTGATCACTATTATTTACGAATACCATCATATGCATATTATGTTTTATATCTTTTTACTTGAATCTGTATTTGTGTACACCATGAATTTTTTTTTACTTATAAGTATTTTCTATATATCTATATATATTCACATAGTCTGTATCACACTCCCATAAGTCAAATGCAAGTCAAGCTTGAGTAATATTCAGTGGTTGGTTTTGGTAGCTGACCGAGCTTTTATGTAAGAGTTACATAATAAAAATATGGAATGTTATTCCATATATATAAAAGACTAAAATTAAAGAGGTCAACCAGATTGCTTGCAGGAACGTGATCAGACCAGAGACGCTAAGATGACGTATACAATAAAGTAGGCTAAGGTGACGTGCCGTCACCTGTGGTCATTCATTTATTTTGAAACATTAGTCCAAGCTTCCTGCTTGAGACAACTACCACGACCTATAATTCAAACGGCCTACATGATTTCTAATGTGTCTCATTTTGTATGTATGTTCATATGTTCGAGCTACTGTCTGCTTCCTTTATGACTTGTAACCGAGATGGTAGACAGAACCGAATTAGCCATCATCATTGGCAGAAGCGATCAAGCCATCGTCATTAGAAGACCTGTACAAATTTCCTCTGAACTTCATCATGTAATCTCAGAGAATATAAGTATTTTTTTATACTTCGTGTTTTCTACTAGAACCTCACATCATGAGTTTAACACATCGTCGTCATAACCAAAGAAGATAATACCGACTTCGTAAGTGATCTACAAACCACAAGACACTCCAATGAGTATGGAAGTTCATAACAAACCGACTTAGCGTAAGATTATCGCAAGTCTAACATTACCCCATAGGGCACCTTATTATACAAGGCAACAGCCCTAATATATATATATATATATATATATATATATATATATATATATATATATATATATATATATATATGCAGATTAAGCTACAAATGTCCTTTTAATATCCAATTCGTCCTACCTCGGAATTAATGTATTTTCATATATGTTAAGGTGTTAAGCGAAGGGGAATTATTATATATATCTATACATATATATATATATATATATATATATATATATATATATATATAGTATATATATATATATATATATATATAGCATATATATATGTATATATATATATATATATATATATATCATATATATAATATATATATATATATATATATATATGAGTCATATCATATTACCGTGATTCATATACATACATCAAGCTACGAATGTCCTTTAATATCTAATTCACTCTACCTCGGATTAATATATTTTCATATATGCTTAACCGAAGGGGAATTCTGTTATCGCCTAATAAATTCCCCTTCGGTCAAGCATATGTGAAAATATATTAATTCCGTGGTAGAGTGAATTAGATATTAAAGGACATTTTGTAGCTCGTTGTATATATATATATATATATATATATATATATATATATATATATATATATATATATATATATATATATATACAACGAGCTACAAATGTCCTTTAATATCTAATTCACTCTACCACGGAATTAATATATTTTCACACATGCTTGACCGAAGGGGAATTTTATTAGGCGATAACAGAATTCCCCTTCGGTTAAGCATATATGAAAAATATATTAATTCCGAGGTAGAGTGAATTAGATATTAAAGGACATTCGTAGCTTGATGTATGTATATGAATCACTGTAATGTGATATGACACATATATATAATATATATATATATATATATAGATATATATATATATATATATATATGCATATATATATATATATATATATATATATATATAATATATATATATATATATATATATATATATATATATAATAATTCCCCTTCGCTTAACAGCTTAACATATATGAAAATACATTAATTCCGAGGTAGGACGAATTGGATATTATAGGACATTTGTAGCTTAATCTGCATATATATATATATATATATATATATAGATATATATATATATATTATATATATATATATATATATTCCAAACAGCTTATCCACTATATATAAGGCAAACTGTTTACTTAGCAGTCCCCACCTACCTTTTACTTGAAGAGAAGCCGCTTTATTTTTTGTGAAATGTATTCCATGTCCGAAAGTTATAATGAGTTTTTGTGATGGATATTTTAAACCAGTATGTCTAGTTAATTTTGCCATTAGGTGATTTCAGTTGTGCTTTAATCCTTTATATACTGACAGACTATTATCTAACATTACTACTTATGTTATCCATTAATGGTCGTGTGTGTGATTCAGTTTACACTTCTTGGTGAAGGTTAACGTGATTAGGATGTCGACGTTTAATGGCAGTTGTTTTTGTTCTAGTATGAAATGTTATAATTCCCGAACCCGTCCTTTGTCTATTGCAGGGGTGTCACACTCATGGCCCGCGGGATGGTCTTAAGTGGCCCGCGAGGTGCCAAACGATTTTTCAACTCGATCTACTATAACTGTTAGAACTGAGGAAAATTTAACAAAAGTTACTAAACTGTTAAAACGAGACATAATAAGTTTTACCTTTCATTCATATGACAATATTTATTCATTCATTTCATATAATTGCTGGCAATTAAGTAATTACTAAATTTTTGATGGCCCGCGAGACCGTAACCAAGTGCATAATTGGCCCTCGAAAGGATTTGAGTTTGACACCCCTGGTCTACTGCCTAACCCTTGCTTACCTCTTAAAACTGTATTATTTAAAATGCGGCCTGTCCTGGATATTATTATTATTATTATTATTATTATTATTATTATTATTATTATTATTATTATTATTATTATTATTATTATTATATTTCAGTACATGAAACCCATTCTCTTGGAACAATCACACAGAGGCCATCGACTTAAAATTCAAGCTTCCAAAAATTGTTGGTTTCAAAGTCCCACCACAGACCCCACACTGTAACAGTAACTGATCATGACAAAGAGCCAGTGATTTTTCATCGCCCTCGGGTAGACACGAACCCACGACATCTAAGGGGCATACCACGACACTAACCACTATACCACCGGACTAGCTATTATCTGTCAGTATTGGTTAAAGGAACAAATTTTTGGTTTGGCATGCAATATTATATATATATATATATATATATATATATATATATATATATATATATATATATATTACATATACATATAATGCATGCTAAGATTATGTATATGTTGTATAGCGATGATTATTCGATTTTTCAGTTTACTTATTTACACTCGTGGCCGAGATTAACATCAATTTATACATAGTTTTAGGTTTTCCTTTGAATATACAATGAGAAGTTGAGAAGTGGAATAAAAGAAGAAGAAATTTATGACAACACTTTACCTTCTATATTTCTCTTTAGAGCAAAAAGTAATTCATTACAGTTAAACATCGTACAGAGACACCAGAATGGGAACACCTATTGTCCATTTTGTGAAAATATAGAAGAGAACATGTTTCATTTTCTATTGTATTGTTCTGTTTATAGGGATGAAAGAATTTGAATAATTGACCTTCAACAACCACATGAAGAAAATCAAATTGAGTTTATTGGAAAATTCATGTTTAAAGAAGAACACAATGAAAAAAAAAGAAAAAGAAAAAAAAAGACCTTAAATCAGATGTGGAAGAAAGGACAAAATAGAGTTAAGGAGCTTAATAAACAAATAAAAAAAAACCCACCCCATACGACTAAAAGTTGCCGTTGTAAAGGCAAATGCCTCGACCCAGAACCAATCAGTGGCAGAAGGTTAATTCCCGTATTATTCCCTATCGGGACTCGGTACGTATAGATCGATGAACCTTCGTACCTTCATACGTATGTTCAAAAGTGCCTTTTTCATCTGCAATCTTGCGAGCATAGATTCAATTCCGCAGTTCCCATACTTTTAGTGTTTTGTGGGGAAAATAAGAGTCGTTTTGCTCGTCTATTAATTAATACAGAGTTGTTAGCAGTATGAATGTTTTGTAGTAAGTGTCGTTTGGTCATGTAGTTTTATCCTCTTTGCCTTCATTACGGTCCAAACCAACACTGTTTTGGTGTTAATCGATTCGCTCCCACTATATTACGTTAACATCTTTCTTTGCATATGTAACCGTACTTACTTTTGAACTGTGCTTCTGACGTTCACCTATAAACAAAACTTCCTTTAACGTTATCATGGCGGAGTCTGATGCTGATAAATTCAAAGTCTGGGGCAACTCCTCGAATTTGGAGTCCTTATTCTCTGCTAAGAAGGTGGATCTGATAGGGCCTTCCGGGTAGTCTGGCCTTCCAATGGAAATCCGTATGAAGAAAATGTCTATCTCAGATTATGACGTAATGTATCTAGCAAACAAAGGAGACTTACAGATCGGCTTTAGTTTACTTTGTTGAAGAAACTGCCTCTTGACATTACGTTAGAATTTGAAAAGCCAGCCAGAGAGAGAGAGAGAGAGAGAGAGAGAGAGAGAGAGAGAGAGAGAGAGAGAGAGAGAGAGAGAGAGATTTACTCTTTGGCAGGAGAGGGAGATTTTTTAAATGGAGTAAACAAGACTACATCTTGAAGCTGACCTAGCTATCAAAGTAGAAACGGAGAGAGATGAAATTGCTAGTGCCCTCAGTGAACCATTTGATTTGACTAATAATATTAAATTGGTACGGAGTTTCAGAGAATGTGACTCAGAGTCTTTGAAGAAACCGTTTAACATTTAAAGTGGCCTAATTATTAGTGAATGTGATTACTGAGATATAAGCTATATGATAAAGCTAAGCTGTTAGGCATCTGGAAAACACAACAGTTACTATGCATTCCAGAGACCATGACATAGTGTTTTTCGTAAAATATTCGGAAGTACTGTGCAACGCCGTAAATGTGTTTTAATTACTTTTTAACTTAAGAAAATGAGGCTAAAGCTGCGCTTAGCCACCCAACCATCCTCAAAAATGGTGACGTGTATCAGTATCAGTGACGTCGGTACAGCGTAATCTCCACTATACTTTTTCAAATGGTTGTTTGACCGATGGTTAAATGTTACTTCATCTATCATGGGCCATACGAAATGTTTTAAAGCAAATTAATATGGTGCATGATGATACATAAACTTTTACATAATTATGTTTAATCTTTAGTTATATTTAGCTTTAGTTATATTTATTTATAAATAATTATTTCTAGTAGCAAGCCAAGCTAAAATGGGCCTTAAGACCATCTGATATACTGGCAAATATTTAAGTTTCAGCATCGAATAATTCATTACCATTGCATTTCTAAAATAATTTTATCACTAATGACCGTTAAGCATAGATAAATAATGGGTGGACGAAAGAACCCAAAAATGGAAGTAATTATTTATTTAATCATTATTACTATCGAAAAACAAACCACTTTCGTCGTCACTTTCAATGTTGATGTTGACGGGATCTACACTGTCTTGAATGTTATCTGATGACCGACAAGTAATTGTTTACAAAAGACCTCTATCTTCTGACTGCATCAGCCCACATATCCCCTTTTACAGCATGCCTGGTCTCTAAGCCTGACGTGGAGATCAGCTCGGGTGAACCGCTGCAAAGAGGAGCTCTAACCTGCTGCTTCATGCAGCCGAACTCATGCTCGGTGCCGTGGAACTCCTGGTGGGTGGGCAGCAGGCGAACCACTCCATGGCCTAATTCACTGATTAATTGTCAACCTTGTAAATAAGTTATGGGTGGTTCTGCCTGCATATCTGTAGAAAATCTGGCCGTGATGCACGCAGTGGATATGGTATTTTGCGGGACTTGATCAATTCATCAAATCTCCCTTATTTGTAGCTGTTGTTGGGCAGTGGGCTTCCCTCCGTCATGAGGCTGTGGTAGGTTGCATTATCAAGCTCCAGCATCGGTGGCTCAGCTAGCAATGGCAGGAGCTGTGACGTTAGCCAACGAACGAATATTTCCGAATTCATTTCCCCAAGGTAGTCGCCACTCGTATTCTTAGGAGGGATACACAGGAATGAGTTTTCTACAAAAACATTAGCTGTACCAGCTGCAAAGACCACAAACCTCTCTCCTTCTCCCGGTGGCACCTGCCGGCTATATGTGGCACTGGTGGCAGACTGAGAAGTGTCCACCGACTCCTTGTTGTGGTGCATCCTGGTGATGATCCATGTCTCATCGACATACACCACACCACCTGTCTTCCTTTGTTACGATGTTGCCTAAATACTCGCAGAGCATCAACACGGTGGCAAAGGACGTCGGTTTCTTTTCTCAAGAACATTTTCAAATGGGATGTTTTGTACTGGAAACTCATACTGTGTAGGATTCGCCATGCTGCTTCTCTGAAGTGTCTCCACGGATGATGTTTGATCTTTTAAGTTCATCCGCTAAGGTAGCATGATAAAAAATTGTCTGATTGATTGATTGATTGATACTATATTAATCTAGCATCGCGAAAACTAGGTCACTGATGCCGAACTATATATAAATAGACCCTATAAATTTTAATAATAATAATAATTAAACAGAGAATTATTTTAAAAATATGATAAAAGATACGGGTAATTATAAAATAAATATAAAAATCAATTATATGTATAAAAAAATTATTACATACATGCATACATATACACACACACATACATACATGTATAAATACACATACGTACAGACGGCCAACGAAGAATTGGCGTAGTTTCTTAATTCATTGTTCGTTATGGAAATATTGCCATATGCAGGTGCCAGATTATTTGCTTAACAATAAATAACATTCCTTTCAAAGGTGCTATACTTGAAATAAATTACATTAGAATAGAGTAGATTTATTCAACGTATTAAAGATAATTATTTTACAAAGTAAGGAAAATATATACCAATGTCCACGATTTCTAATTTTATTCTCAACTCTAGCTTCGTGACAGCATACCGAAGCATTTTGAAGTTGACTTTGCTGCCGGTCGAGTCTTGACTCAACGTATCGTACTGCACTGGGATGTTGTCATTTCGTCTCCTACAGCCGATAAACAATACATCCAGTCGTTAACATTCTTTGAAAACGATGTTTAATTAAACTAATTTTGCCCTTTGATCAATAAAATAATTTGCATGACATAATTTTTAGTTGGGCCTAAATGGACTTCTGAATTTTCACACATGATTAGCCTAGGTCTATTTTGAGCAGTATACTCTCTCGGATACGTAATATATATATATATATATATATATTATATATATATATATATATATATATATATATATATATATAATATATATATATATATATATTAATCTGCTTATTTAATTATTCCTGTTATCTTGTTTTATTTTTTAGCAATGCTCGCCTTTCTTCGTATCCTTTTCATAATTGCTTAACATAATTAACTCAGACCTAGCTATCAAAAAAAAAAAAAAAAAAAAATCAAACGAATATAATTCAGTCTTATTTTTTATCGAATTCCTTGCATATCACCCTGTTTCATTTGGACACGTTGGAAAGCTGTGGGAGTCAAAACTGACGAATACATTAAGAAAGGCTTACTTTCATTAAAGCTTTCTTAGGTTGATCTTTCTGGTAGTTATTCATTTCTTCTAACTAGAAATTAATTCAAATTAGTTTTCACATGTATATCTCGACCTACTACCATAAGCATATTATAAGTAGCTGAAAGGATAAGAAATATGAAAGGTGACGTTCTCGTTTAAGTCTATTTCATGTTTTTATTTCTATTTTTTTTTCAAGACTGCTTTAATCAAGGGTTGCTCTTTGACGGCTACAGGGTGTAACACGAGTGTATGCACATATTTTGGGGAATGAAAGATAAAGTTTCTTTGAATAGAAAATATTTTATAAACATGCATTTTAAGGCGCCCGTTGTCGGTGCGGGGAATTTCAAAATAATCGTTATCATTACTGATGCTTTCAAGCCATGGAGTTCGTAGTGAGAAGTCGGCTCGAGTCGCCCGAGATGTAGAAGAGAGCGGAGGTGGCGTATAGGAGTGATGGAGGGATTAGGCCGATGTTGATAAAGTATCTCCTAATAAAATGTATGCTTTAGCTTTTGAAGAAAAAAAAATGCATGCATCATAGAAACTGTTTCCCTCCCTATCTGTGGTATTCACTGGCCACCGATAAAAAACAAAACAAAAAGAGTAAGCCTAACTGAATCTCTCATCCATCAAAGATACGTTTGCTTATTCATTAGACTTATTCATTAGACACCTATCAAAGATTTCAAGTGGAGATTTAAAAATCTCTTCCTCTCCATCTAAAGTATTCATCAGACACCAGTCATAAGCATAGAGCTAGTCATGATTCCTGGTTCAGCAATGTCGTGACGATGCACTAGAATTCAAAATTCACAAATGAATGTTGTTCAGCAACGTTTACACTGTATTGTCTTGCTCTCTTGTGGTGCTTTGAGGTGTTCCACCTCTAGGCCCATGTTCTAAATTTTGCCGTTCTTTAACAATTTGATTCATCTAGGCATGATTCTCTCCGGTTTATTAAGCTTTGATATCTCTCCAAAACAGCAACTTGCACCGAATGCAGTGCAATAGTTCTCTCTCGCTCATCAAGGGACGTTTCTTAGACCAATAAATGACACATTGACATTAGATTCCCGTGCACATAACATCAAAAGCAATAGAGTGAGGTCGCTTGGTTCACACTGTTAGGAGATCGTTATTTTTTTCTTTTTGTTTTTAAATTTGATAGCATTTTGTGAGATTCCAATGTTTTCTGTAAAATTTAACAAATGGAATAGTTCAACTACCTTCACTTAATATTGAAATGATAATTTAAGGTCTATGATTATGCGATACTACTAGTGATAGGTGTCTCCTATCTATTTGGTAATGTATATCTATGGTTGTGATATGACGTTTTTTATCACTTCGTTTCGTTCACGTCAATTTTGCTATATGGAAAATATTATTACACAATAACATAACGTAATGTTCTAAAGATATCAGTGACTGTTTTTAACGTCATTACATACGATTTCTTCCATCTTTGGAAAGAAAAATCGATAAATAAGGCATGAATCGTGCGTCAGGCAAGTGAACGAAAAATTATGAAACTCTGCCACGAGTTTTTTGGCCGACAGTACATGCACACACATATACATATACACCATTTCAATAAGAATAAAAGCAAGGCGCACACAAGCATTACAGTTTATCTAAATTACCAGTGTTAAAAAGAAATCCAAACAAGCCAGTCATGTTAAAAATCCCATTTGCTCCTAAAATTTTTGATAACTTAAAAACATTATTCTCCTTCCCATAGTATAGATATTGATTGCGCTGTTCCACCAAACTGGGGCACTCAACCAGCAAGTGCATAACAGTCAGTGGAACCAGGCAATCCTCACAGTATGGTTCGTGATCACGACTCATAAAGTAGGAATGTGTCAGCCTAGTATGTCCAATACGCAGGCGGCACAGAGCCGTTTCAAAACTTCTGGGCATAAAATTGTACAGCCAAGGATTGATTGCAGGTGCAATTGTTCTCATTTTTACATTAGTAGTTAAATTTGACCAAATATTTTGCCAAAGTACTTTATGCTTCTCTCTCATTGGAGTATATAAATCTCTGCACGGCAGCTTAAATGATCTGGGCTCAATACGAGAAACAGCCTCTTTGGCAATTGCATCAGCGCGTTCATTTCCAAATATTCCAACGTGTGCTGGAACCCAACAAAATTCAATATTAAAACACCTCCGCTTAGCTAAAAATAACCATTCTAGAATACTTAAAACTACTGGATGTTTGGAATAAAAATCTTTCAGTGACTCTAGAGCACTTCTAGAGCCACAGTACACAATAAAATTCTTATCACTACTTTTTAAAACTTCTTTGACAGTATTTAAAATTCCATATAATTCTGCAGTAAATGCAGATGCATTACTTGAGAGCCTTCCACTACGCTCAAAGGACGGAAAAACTATGCCAAAACCAGCGCCTGCACTGGTTTTGGATCCATCGGTAAAAACTGGTATAAAATTATCATGTTGTGACATATGATCTAAAAAGGTATAACGTAATATTTTATCAGAGACATTCTTTTTTGGTTGATTAAAGTAGTAGACAAAATTCTACTGCTGGGAATTTCCAAGGGGGAGATACAGATGCCTTGACCGGTAGTACACATTTGTCTGGAATGTTCAAGTCTTGGAGCGTTGATTTCGGTCTGAAGGCATATGGAAGTGGCATCTTTGGATGACTTTCATAAAAAGCTATCAAATCTTCCATTTCTTAGCGACTGGTATACTAAGGATCCAGGAAGTCTTTGGAATCTGAATCAGCTTCGAGCCAGAAGAGTCTGGTAATGTAAGGCTAGGGGCATTTCCCCAGCATCTACTAACATACCCTCTATAGGGGAAGTCCTAAAAGCTCCAGTAGCAATCCTAATTCCAGTATGGTGAATGGAGTCTAAAATCATAAGGCGACTTGGGGTAGCCGAGATGTAAACTTCACATCTATATGTTAATTTTGATAAAACCAAGGCTTTATACAATCTCAATAACCGGAGTCTACCTGCTCCCCAAGATGTACTTGACAAAACTTTCAAGATATCCAAGGATTTTCTGCACTTTGCCCTGAGATTTAGGATATGGGGAAGCCATGTCAACCGAGTATCAAAAATCATTCCTAAAAACCTTTTTTCGTTAACACAAGATATTCTCTGTCCATTTACATATAAATCTGGGTCTGCATGTATCCCTCTAATTCTACAGAAATGCATGGCTACAGTCCTTGATGAAGAAAATCTGAAACCATGCACTTCAGCCCATTTCACTATCTTATTTATTACTATTTGCAGATGACGTTCTGCTACTGACATACGTGCAGTTGCAAAAGATAAAAGAAAAGTCATCCACAAAGAGTGTGTGCATAACATCAGCAGGTATTTGCTTTACTATGTCATTAATTGCTAGAGCAAAAAGTGTTACTCTTAACACACTGCCCTGAGGAACACCTTGTTTTCATACTTCAGACAGAACTGCTCCTACTTGTACTTGAAAATAACGATTTTTTAAGAATAGATTAATAAAAATAGCTAATTCTCCTCTTAACCCATATTCATGGACTACTTTCAAAATTCCATACCGCCATGTAGTATCATACACTTTTTCCAAGTCGAAGAAAACCGTGATAAAGGGGTGCTTAGAGGCAAAGGCTTCACATATAGCAGACTCCATTCTAATTAAGATATCAACAGTGGATCGCATACTGCGGAAACCACATTGGGCCAGAGAGAAAAAGTTTCCTCGCTCTAAATACCACACTAAACGAGCATTCACCATTTTCTCCATTAGTTTACACAAACAAGATGTTAGGGCAATTGGACGATAATTTCCTACAAAAGAACTATCCTTTCCAGGCTTGACAAAAGGAAGGACTCTTGCTAGTTCCCAACATAACGGGTAGTAATGTTCTTTATAAATTCTGTTTATTATACTGAGGATAAATCTTTTAGTATTCTGAGCAGCATGCTTTATCATAGAATATGAAATTTCATCAAGACCAGGAGCAGATTCTTTACACTTTGAGAGAGCCAATTCAAATTCTCTCATAGTAAATGGAATATTATAAGGCTCCTCTTTATTTGTTGTGAAATCAAGAAACTACTGTTCCATTTGATTTTTGCTATTTGCATATGGTTTCTCATTATCTTTTTTTGATATTTTAGCAAAATGTAAGGCAAACTCATTTGACACTACTTTTGGATCTCCTACATTTATGCCATTTATTTTTAACACAGGTGGTTGGCTAGGTACAAACTTTCCTGCTATTTTCCTTATCTTCTTCCACACTAATGTGAAGGGAGTTTTGCAATCTATGGAAGAAATGAAGTTTGTCCGAGATTTTCTTCATGCATTTTTAATTTCAAACCTAAACTTTGCCCTAGCTTTACGAAATTTAAAAGATAATAGTTACATTTCCGTCTTGTATACCTAGTAAAACAAGATCTCATAGTTCTATGGGTTTCATAGCATTTTTTTGACCACCATGGTACTGGTCGGCGCATAAATAGAACTGATGTTCCTGGAATTGACTGAAGTCCAGCTGCAAATAAAGTAAGTTATTAACAATTAAATAGCATCCTCAATGCATTCAAATTCCACTGCTGTAGCTTCGATTGAACTATGCTCTTCAAAATTTGCCCAGTCAGCTCTTTTTACACTCCAACGGGGTAATCTTGGACATGGAGGATTGATCCAGTGCTAACAACAATTGGAAAGTGATCACTACTGTACCTATCATCGATCACTCGCCAATTGAAGTCCATAATGTCATCGGCAATACATATTGACAAGTCGATGGCTGTTAAAGCACTGGTCTGTACATGGAAATGGGTGGGTTCTCCAGTGTTTAGAACACCAACATTTTCACTTTCAGTAATGGATGACAGGCAATTTCCTCTCTCATTAGTAATTAAATCCCCCCATAAAGGATTTCTTCCATTTATATCACCTACAATGATGAAAGGCAGAGGAAGCTGTCTGATGAGATTACAGAAATCAGTACTAGGGAAAGCTACATTTGGTGGAAGATATACAGAACAAATTGTATATTTACAAGCCAGAAACACTTGCACTGCAACAGCTTGCAAAGAAGAATTGACAGAAAAATGCTTGTGTGGAGTATCATGGCGATCATATAACATTGCTCCACCCCGGTTTCTATTATTTTGATTTAGATCTGAATGGTAAGCAACATATTCTTTAGGGCAAGGAATAAAATCACTGCTGAGCATAGGCTCCTGCAAAGCTATGCAAACAGGAGACAACTCAAAAATTAGCATTTTGAGCTCCTCCCATTTAGCTCTCAGGCCCTGACAATTCCTCTGAAGAAAATTTAAGAATTTACTTGAGTTTAGAGGCCTTGATAATAGGGCCTCTTTGAAGATATTTTGTCTTCGTAGGGTTGCCAGGAATTTGGGGAATCCTGCTTTGTTTTTTCTTAGAGGGAGACTGCCTGCCACCCTCAGCCTCCTTTCTTTTTGGGACTGGCAATGCTACCTCCATACAGGATGCAACTTCTGGTTTTTGGCTGGCTGCCTCTGTAGCTGGTGTTCCAGGCTCCCAAGAAGCCATTGCATCAGCCAAGGAGGGCGACCCCCCAAAAAGAGGCATGCACATCAGCAAGGACAGACGTAAATTCCAAATTACCTACACCAGTCAAAACTGATGTTGCTTCTAAAGAAACTGATGCACCAGCCAAAGCTGATGCTGCCTCCGAAGAGGTTGATGCCTCAGCCAAGGCTCATGCTGCCTCCAAAGAGGCCGGTGCACCAGCCAAATCTGATGCTGCCTCTAAAGAGGCTGGTGCACCAGACACAGCTGATGCTGCCTCCAAAGAGGCCAGTGCTCCAGCCAAAGCTGATTCTGCCTCCGAAGAGACCGGTGCACCACCCAAAGCTGATGCTGCCTCCAAAGAGGACGGTGCACCAGCCAAAGCCGATGCTATTGAAGTTGTAGACATTTTAATTTGAGCTATACCCAAGTTGTTTTTGCTGCTACTTTCTGTTACATGGGATTTTTTAGTTCTTCCACCTGTTCTAAATGAATTTGAAGCAGTATTTGAATTAACTTTCCTCTCTCTCAATTGTTGTCTATTTGAAAAAACATTTGCAAAAGATACCCCTGGTCTTATATATTTATTCAATACTATTCTTCTGGCTTCTGCAAAAGTAACTTTCTCAAGGACTCTAGTATATTGTACTTCTTTCTCAAAAAGGAAAACATCACACGAGTTCCAGGATGACTGATGTGCTTCCCCACAATGAATGCATTTTGGTTCAGCATGGCAATCACCATGCTCAACTTCTCCACAATTTATACAGATTGCAGGGTTTCCTTGCAACTTGGATCTACAGGACCCAATAATATGCCCATATTCCTGACAGTAAAAACACCTCCTGGGTCTCGGCACGTACCGTTTCACTTTATATCTGTACCAAGCTGCTTTAACAAAATTTGGTAACTTAGAAGAATTGAAGGTTAATAATAACTGTGGCATAGGACACCATGCCCCATTTACTTTCTTTTTCAGTCTTTCCACCTTCAATACCCCCTGATCTTTAAGATCATCTTCCAGTTCCTCTTCAGGATGAATCATAAGATGAGGAGCATATATAATTCCTTTGGTATGATTGAAGGTATTGTGTGGTTTACATTCACTCTGAATTCCTCCCAGTAAACTCAGAGATTTCAATTTCTCACTTTCTTCTACTGATCTAGTCTCTACCAAAAGCTTATTTCTACCATGTGGCAATATCTTAGGTTCCCTCCCACAGCATTTTACAATATCCCTAAGTACTTCAAAAATATTCATAACTTTATCCTCAAAGGTAATGGATAGATATTGATCAAACTCATTAGGGACACATCCTCCAGATTCTTCTAAGGATTTTCTTCCTACAAAATTTCTTCTCCCTTGATGGGGAGTATATGGTGTCAGTGTAACCACACTGGACTGAATCAGGGGAAAAACTCGAATTTTGGGTCAGGAACACGAATTTTAGTTTTCCCGCTCTCCAGCATCCTAGAGGTGTGTAATGTTGCCAAACGAAAGATGAAAGCGATCTGAAGTATTTTAATAGGTAAAAAATGCAATTTTGTGCGTGTATATGCAGACAGCAGAATCTATCTGTCATCCATAACGTCCACTGTCCTAGTTACTTTTCAATTATTTGCTTTGATATTGATTTTTATTTTGCTTGTTATGGTACGATATTTTTCCCTCTGGCATCGTCGTAATGTTGTATCAACAACAACATCTCCATCACCACGTGGACAGTCAGTGTTTCCCGATCAAATACTGTTTAGGGGGGGCATGTTCGCGCATGTGCTGTTATTCTTGATTAGCTGTTGTCTGTTTTTATCGTTTTTTTTTTTTTTTTTTTTTGCTTGTTTTTTTTGGCTAATAATCATGCCTAAAAAGAAGTGGTCGAACGTCGAACAAGCGTTTAGTGTCTACTAAAACCATGCTAAAATACACGAAAAGATGAAAAAGGAACGTGAACAAAAAAGAAAGAATGAAACAGGAAATGGCAACTTGGAAACTCCGTCGCGCATGTGTGAAATGGAAAACATTGGTTTTCCTACAAATATATTCTACAAGACACCTACTAATGTAAGTGAAACTGTGGGGTTATTTGATGATATCGAGGAAGACTTTTCATTAGTGCTATCAGATGATGAAGATGATACAATTTGCCCTGATAGTAGTAATACGAATCATGAAACTTTAAACTGCTAGTTCTCAAAGTAGCATTTTTTTTTATTCGAATGCTAACTCTTCCTTATTTATGAACCAATTTTGAAAATTCAAAAAGTATTATAATTCTGGATGATTGTAGAAATAAAACACCCTATTACATTTTTCATATCGCCGAAAAAAAAATTATAATAATATATTGAAATTTGAAAATTTTGATTTTTTTTAAAAAAAAATTTTCAGACAAGACAAAAAAAAAAAAAAGGAAAACTATGAAATATGCTAGTTTATTTCTATTTGGTATACTATAAGCTTTATGCTGGATTTAAATTTTTTCGAATTGATTCATAAATAAGGGAGGAGATAGCTTTTAAAGATAGAGGAAAAACAACCAAAAAAAGTGAAAAATATTTCAAAAATAAATACTATTCAACTTAGGAAGATGCAATTTGGCTGACGTATTCTGTGCATATAGGTGAATATTCTGTGCAAGTTTCAATATCATAGTGCAAAAATTACTCCCCCTTTGAGTTTGGTACCTTCATGAAGAGTCCTTCCCATGTCTGGCTCCGTGCAATGGTCATCAGGATTTTGGGGTTTTAATTAAGTTCCTCATAGAATGATATATAGCAAATTCGTCTAGGTTTTCCCCATACCTACCATGGAGCCACATTTAGAGGATGCAATTCCCTTACTGGGGCACCTTAGGGGTACAACCTAGATATACACCCAACATTCAGTACCTTGAGGGTCGTCAGTCCATCGAGATCAGACCCAGCACCGAATGCAGGGTTTGACATAAAAGTTTCCCCTCGCTCAACCACGTTGGGTTCTTCAGTTCTACGGGTGGAGAGGCATGCCGTCCCACTCCACCCTCCTTCAACTCTAGAGAACAGTAAGAGCGTGTCCAAATTCATGCTAAGGTCATCAACAAAATCCATCCAGACAGAGGAAGGAGAGAAATAGTGAAAATAGGAGGAGGTGATACAGAGTACCAGGATTAGTCAGGAAGTTCTGAATTGACCTTAGTGGCATGGCAGTACCTACCCGGGTGAATAAATCACCCCACCACCATCGCTCAATTCTTCATTGCACCATGCAAGCCCCCCCACTAGAGCAAAGTTCCTGGTCACAAGTGGGGGAAAATTGTCTGGCAACAAACTTTGCACATACGTGCCTTCGAATGGTACCTACTGTGGAGTTGTCAAAGACAGGTTGTGGCAAGTTGGAGGATGAAGCAGATGATGTTGCAGGTGGTAAATTCGTTCCACGATGAGAACTCACCAATATCTGCACAGCATTTGGTGTCAATCTCATAGCATCAGCAACATGGTATATATATATATATATATATATATATATATATATATATATATATATATATATATATATATATATATATATATATATCAGGATACTTGTCAAGTATATAAGGCCCATTAAAACATTTAGTTTTAAAGCTAAGAAGTATATTTTGATGGACTTTTTTCCACCATTATCAAGCAGTGAATGAAAGTAGTAGTTTCATTACTGAAATATATTGTAGGAGATATCATCGTCGCTGAGCCAGAACCCATGATGGCTCAGTGACCTCCCCAGGCATCGATTGGAAACCGCTGCAGTATGCCACAGTTACGGGTGAACGAATCCTTAAGTTAATATTGAACAATCAACAGCGCGTATCTCACTGCACGGTTAAAAACGCCCTGTGTGAACCTAGGCTAACATTCAATGTAAAACATTTGATATTTATTAAAATCACATTTCTTGCTTTCATTTTAAATGTTGAGTATCTGAAGGAAAAATTTGCCTTTACAAACCTCTCTCACCAATACCTTTGAGTGGCGAGAGGCCTTGGTTTTCAGGCACTGATCCGTGGGGACCACTAATCCTTGCCAAAGGCATCAGCTGGCAGAAGACAAGGAATGTACCATGTGCTCCGCACCATACTAAAGACCTGAGCCATGATGACCCCATGCCCATGCAAGAGAACCCACAGGACTGCCAAACCTCAGTGCCATTTGCACGGAACATCAGCGTAAACTCCAAAAGCTATAAAAGGGCCTCGCACGGACAAGTTCGTTCTTAGAAAAAGCTGGATGCTTGACAGGACACGATCACCTTCCTTTTCTCTTTCGAGCTGCCCCTTGATATATGGCTGTTATGGGCCTCAGTAACCTTGCGCTCCCTTCCGCCAGCCCCCTTAAAGATGAGGAATCATCTGACGAGGGTGAGGAATCATCTGACGAAGGTAAAGTGCTCGAATTGAGCTTCTGATGGCGTCATGTCCTTGTTAGAATTTTACTATTTTCATTTTCATTACATAGTGCAACATACCTAAAAGTGATACCTGCATTGCTTTTAATTGCTGTTGTTTTGATGAATGTTTTAGTGAAGTGAAGTGCAACGTAATTGTTTCAAATTCAACTCGTCAAATTCGAGTTCGTAGGCACCCACTGTGGATTTCCTTGATCATTCATCAAATGCCTTTTCAGTTAAATTACCCTTTTGTGTTTCGATTACAGATGAGGAGTTAGTCAGCTGTGGATCTGTTCACTGTTTTGTGCACAGTGGTATCCATACAGTACTCACATCTTTACAGTGACCTACGAAAAGGTCTCCCATTTGCATTCATTCAAGAATACCCCAGTCACTTCTATCTGATAGCCTGTATTGAGGGACCATTGTTTACCTGTCCTGTTTACACTGTTATACTTCTGATATGTTTTTCTACTGTAAATATATATATTTAAGTTAAACACTTAAGAGTTTACCTGAACACTCCCCCCTCTGAAGATGGCAGTTAGCCGTACTCGTGTACATGTTTTAGCTACCTTAAGGCTAAGGCCAGCCCAAGTTAAGTTTTGTACGTTCCCAGTGCAACCCATTTGGTTTAACTAGTTCCCCTAGCTAAAAACATATCCGTAGCCATCTTAACCCAGATTTATAAAGCATATATATATATATATATATATATATATATATATATATATATATATATATATATATATATATATATATATATATGTGATAAAATCCACGAAAGAAGGAGAGTGAAAATTCGCCTTCTTCAAGGAGTTTCACTATGATATTCTCAAGCGCGCGGACTTTCGTGCTATATATCATCTCATTGCCAGAGCTTTCAATTCTGAAAAAATTCGAAAGGGTTAGCTGGCCTTCTTTCCCCTTCATAGGAACTTTTTCTACCAGTCATATTAAACATTCGGAAGATTTTTGTCACAAATTCAAGGAAGCACATGTACCAATTCACAACATAAAAATTTTAAGTCTTGACGTAGATTCCCTATTCACAAAAGTACCAGTACAGGACGTTCTACAATCTACAGTTTTTGAAGGAAAAATTAGCCCCCTATTCGGATCATTTCCCACTGGCTCTTGACAAAATAATAAGTTAGTGGAATTATGTGTATCTAATAACATATTTTCATTCGGGGAGTCATTCTATAAGCAAAAATTCGTGTGTAGCCTAGGTAGTCCTTAAGTCCTGTTCTAACCAGTCTATACATGGAATAGTTTGAAACTATAGTAACAAATGCAATAAAACCCAAAAAATTGCTGTGGATGAGATATGTATATGATATTCTAACATTTTGGGACAATTGGTGGTGCAATTCCAACCAATTTCTTTAAAAATTAAACACATTAGTGCCCAACATCAGACAACAAAATTCCTTTTCTTGATGTTTTAATAATTAGACACACGAAAGAATACAAATTTACCACAGAAAACCAACATTCTCACTTTTATACATTCACTACTTTAGTTATCTTGACATTTCTATGAAGATAGGCGTAGCCAGCAACCTATTCTTAAGAGCTTTACGAATTGGTTCCCCAGATTTTCTGGTAAAGGAATTTGAACTAATCCATAAGCGACTTTCGTCTTTTAAGTTATCCTGACCATGTAATTGAGAAAGCGATTCATAAAGCAAACAAAATTTTCTACCTATCCCCTCAAGACAAGACCAGAGAGACATCCAACAATAAAATAAAAATCCCACACCTGGACTGGATTAAAACTGTGACCCAGATTCTCGGAAAATCTAACCCTTTTGCCTTTACCTAACCAAATACCCAAGCAAAATC
>NC_087206.1:97782762-97835262 GCF_015104395.2 Macrobrachium nipponense | reverse complement strand
ATGCATGAAGGAGCCTAAAACACTCTCTCTTTTCGTATAACTAACACGTGTATTAATTTATTAATGTGAACACTATTATCATTCATTTATTCATAATTTATCATACTAATTTATATATTTAAATTTCATTAGGACGCTGGAAAATCCCGATGGTTTCCGGCGCTTGGTCCTCAAGACCTTAATTTCATAATCAATCAGTGTTCCAGAAGCCGTCGGTAATAAGGGCCAGTTCGTACTTGAAGGAATGAAAAGAATAATTGTAAAGAAGGGCAGCTTTACTGGAGAAGTTCAGTAAGTCGTGTAGCTCAGTCAAGTGGAGTAAACATAGATATTTAGCTACAGCCATTTGTTTAATGTTTCACACATGAACTGTACAAGACTGTTGACTTACTGTCAGCTATCAAAACTACAGTGCATTGTGTCAAGAAGATATTGTATTAGGTTTCCAGCACAATACACTTGTACAACTTTCCCAGTGAACTTTGTCTTTAAATATATCCCAGCCCCGTCTTTGGGGAAGGCCATTCGTCCCCTAAGAATAGGAAATGTTTACAATGGTGACAGCAGCGGGATGCTCTGGGATACAGCGTAGTGCAATATACAGCCGACTGTAATATACAGTGCAGGAATGGCTTAAGTGTATAATGAGCTGACCAGCGAGCAGCTGGAATAAGTGTCAGATCTGTTGACTGAATACAAAAAGACCATTAACAGATAAAACAGTGTCAAAGAAAACAGCATAGAGCTGCAAGACTCAGTTACTCCTCCAGTGAGGCTTCCAATGTACCAGGAGGGTGAGAATATTGATTCATTCCTCAGAACATTAGATAAATTGTGTGACACACTTAACATTGGTGAGAGTAGTAAGGCATCTAGGTTACCCCACCGTTAAGTGGTAACCTTTAAAAGCTCAGGATCTTTCCTGGATAGTGACCCCCAACAATGCTCGGGGTCATTATTAATTGAACTACTTAGTGTAGATTACAGAGAGAATCATGACTTTGGAAAGAATACAGTTCTTAAAGGAATAATCTGACTCCTGAAAGCATGAAGATTGAAATTTCGAGGCTTCAAGAAAAAGCCAGAGAAGAATTATAACGAACACGTTGTCTACATGAGAGAATATTATGACATGAGGATGGAAGGTTATGGGGCTGATGATATGGCCAAGGTAAAAGAAGTAATCTTGAAAGAGCAATTCATGAGAACTGTCTAGGCCTAAAAAAACAACCTAACCAGCAAGGTCAGTCTTATAACCAGAATACTAGCACTCTAACCAAGATGAAAATTTGATGTAACGTCTGTAGATTCTGGACGAAAGTGGTTCCAAAACCGGAAAGGATTTGAGGAATTTGTTGTTTTTTTCCGCTTTATCGATTTTTGCCATTCCCTTAGTATGCAATACTCTGCAAATAGATGCAGACGTTTAAAACTTTACAGTGAAGGAAAATATGGTGGTAGTCCTTATCTTATTAAATTAAACTGTGTCACGTTAAGTGGAAAAAGAGAAATTACAGAGAGAGAGCGAGAGAGAATTTGCTCAGCCATCCATTTCCGAGTAATAAAGGATTACTGAGTTTGGCCTTTAAGAGCAACACCTTTCATTACCGGTTCGGTCAAAACTTCAAGTAAATTTTTTCTTTTTACAAATCTCCCTAAAAAAGGTCTTACATTCTCAAACCTAAACTTTCTAGAAGTATTTATCAATTTGATTAAAATAGGTGGTAAAATCACATTTCTTTGAAAGAATGCGTTACTCATTTTACATGACTCATTTCACCTACGAATTCATTTACGAAACCTGCCATGCACGGAACTTGCGCTTCTTTTCCAAATAAAATATATATACGCTTTGTTTAAATATGTCGCGTAGCCCTGAAAAATAAAGGGAATAAAATGAAATCGGGTATAAATGGAACAATGAACCGGTCTTATCCTTAAAAAAATTTAAAGCATAATTACTCAGGTATCATAATGTACATAGCATGACAGCTAACAATTACATTCCGGTCGGTCTCATATTTTCCGAATTTGTGCTTGCTGTCACTTTCTGGATTACCAGCCATATTCTTTCTGTTCAAAGTAATAGGTTATGATGAATTGCTATAAAAAAAAAAATGGATTCGTAAAGATTTTTTTGGTAAATTTACAGTTTATTTTATTTTAAAAAAATTGAATCTTAAGGAAACAATTACCAGACCTTCAAAAATTACGTCTTATCATGCTTCGCCCACAGAAAGAATGTTTCGATCTACTTTTAAATTATCGGTATAAATCAAGTACAGAGAAGTGTTGTTCCTTTTGTGCAAAGGATTTACACACATATATATATATGATATGATGTATATGTATGTATGTAGTATGTAGTAGTATGTATATATATATATATATATATATATATATATATATATATATATGTATATATATGATATATGTATGTATGTATTATATGAATCGTATGTATGTATATATATATATATATATATATATATATATATATATATATATATATATTTATTCGTAGAAACACACACACAATATATACATATATATATATTATATATATATATATATATATATATATATATATATATATTCTCAAGGAAGCAAGGGAGACGTCTTCTAGTAATTTAAAAAGGCTTTATTTAGCGACGTTTCGGGGTCCAGCCCCATCATCACGGCTGTAAAAAGGATTAATACACATATATAATAAAAGACTCATCCTAATAACTAAAATACATTTGCTGGACTCCGAAACGTTGCTTAATAAAGCCTTTTTAAATTATCTCGAACGACTTCTGTTTGTTGTGAGATATATATATATATATATATATATATATATATATATATATATATATATACTATTACATAATAATATAATACATATATATTTCGTAGACAAACACACGCATTATAATATATTATATATATATATATATATATTATATATCTATATATCTTATATCATTATTATATACCATATTATATATTATAATATAATTATTATTATTATATAATTAGTTATATTAACCATATATTATATATATAATATATATATATGATATATATAAAAATATACTAATAAAATATATATATATATATACTAATATACATATATAGATATATATATATATATATATATATATATATATATATATCTAATAATAATAAATATATAGATATATAGATATATATCTAATATATTTATAATATATATATATATATATATACAGATGAACGGAGAAAGCAGGCGAGTCAGCCAAGTGATAAAATGCACAGGGAGCAGGAACAGGAACAAACATGGCGAAGATTTTACACTTTATTCCGACGCGTTTCGCATTCGGCAGAATGCATCATCAGGGTCTGTATAATAAATAATGACTAATATAAATTAAATTGATTTGAAAATAGTCTAAAAATTATTTACAAACTAGTTTAAATGAAAACCGAAACTTCACACAGATAAAAATACACTAACAATTGATAAAACAATACGAGAAGTTAAAAGCACATACGTTAATTAAAAGTTCAGATGGAAAGTTAAAACAAAAACTAAATAAATAAATTAGTAAAATACAAAGTTAAAAATATTTGAGGAGCACTGGGGGTCGACCTACCATGGTAAGAGATAAATAAAAACTAAAAGAATGTACACAGAAACATAGGCTTAAGAAAGAAACAAGGGGGTGGAGGTGGTCTGGTTGTTCAACTGCGGAACAAGTTGTTTAATAAAAAGGCTCTCCAGGATCAACAGTTCATTTGGGCTGGAGGTTTGACCAACAATAATAAAATCTTCATATTTAATATTAACTTTACATTTTTTGCTATGTTCACGTATACTGGAATGTTCGGGATTTGATATTGAACATCCAGTACGGAAACTAACTCCCTTGTGGCAGTCTATGCGAACCCTCATCATCCTCTGAGAAGAACCCACGTAAGTTCCCAGACTACATCTGGGACAAGAATATTTGTACACTATACCAGAGGACATGAGGGGGCATAAACGATCTTTAAATTTAAACATGGATCCAATTGTTAGTGGATTGACCGGAATGAGTTTTACCTTTAATGCGCCAAAGTATTTTTGTACGATTTTTGTAAATTCGGCCCTAAAGGAATCATCGTGTAAATATGGGAATCGGGCATAAAAAGGAAGCTTTGGAACATTAATTTCATTGGTGTTGGTGCAAAACTCTTTATTAAGGACCTTGTAAATAATTCTGTTGACGAGCTTGGTGGGAAAGCAGTTATCGTTAAAATATGCTAAAAGAAAGGCAATTTCTTTATGACATACGTGCCAGTTAGACGTAAGGGAGACGGCTCTATATACAAGGGTAAAAATTGAGTTAGATTTAAAATTACTAAAACAAAAGCTATGAAAATTCGTTCCCAAACCTGTAAATGTCTTTTTCCTAAAAATTGTAGTGTTAAACTTACTGTTTTCACGAAATACTTCTACATCTAAAAACGGAAGACGGTCGTTCATTTCACTTTCAAGGGTAAACTTAATATTTGGGTGATATGAATTAATGAATTCTAAAAATGCATCGCAATCAAAATTACGCCTGAAAAGGGTGAAGGTGTCGTCAACGTATCTTTTATAAAATAAAGGGCGGAAGGAAAGAGGGCACTCGTCCAAAAAGCGCTCTTC
Source organism: Macrobrachium nipponense (assembly GCF_015104395.2). Lineage (NCBI taxonomy): Eukaryota > Metazoa > Arthropoda > Malacostraca > Decapoda > Palaemonidae > Macrobrachium > Macrobrachium nipponense. The sequence continues at coordinate 97,830,608 of NC_087206.1, read as the reverse complement.
CAGCGAGCACATAAAGATATTGGAAAAGGTAGGACCTAACGGAGACCCCATAGCCATACCCTTCACTTGTCTATATAAGTTATTGTTAAAAATAAAGGCGGTGTCCAGCACCGCCATTTCTAAAAGAGACTTAAAGGTAGAACGGTTAAAATTGTGAAAGTCCGAATCAGGTTGGGGAAATAACTTGTCTAAAATTATGCTAATGGTCTCCCTAACAGGAACATTGGTAAAAAGGGATTCAACATCAAAGCTCGCCATAAATGTATCAGAATCTTGGGGGAGTACTGATTCTTTAAACGATTTTGAATTTGAAACGGTATATTGATTCTTAGTTAAAGGTTCAAGCAACGGGACTAAAAATTTCGCAAGTTGATAATTAGGCGTATTGTAAGACGCTAGAATAGGGCGGAGGGGAACACTAGGTTTATGAATTTTGGGTAGGCCATACATAACACCAAAGGAAGAGCAGGTGGAAAACAGGTGACGATAAGTTTCTTCGTTAATGACATTATCTTTCTTCAGAGATCTCAGAAACCGGTTGATTTTATCTTCGGTACGAAAAATGCTTTGGTAGTCAGGTACACCTATCTTTATGAATTTAGTATGATCATTAAGGATGGTTTCCATTTTCGAATTATAATCTGATTTATTGAGAATGACAGCCCCCTTCCCCTTATCTGGTTTCACAATTATGATGTCTTCACGCTTAGCCAAATTTTTATTAAATCAAAATCACATTTTTTGAAAAAAGGAGCCCAATTAGTTTTTAACTTTGAAAAAACACGTTGAGATAGACTAGATAATTCATTTTGTAAACCACTCAAATTGGCATTAAGAGGGAGGGATTTCAACCTATGAAAAATCGATTCTAATGGTAAGAAGATTTTCGCTTCTGGTGAGCTTGAGTTTAATAAAAATGCAGCCTTTAGACGTGAACTGACAACAGCGTTAAGCACTTTGTACCCCTATCTCCATTTCAAATTTGTGTTCAACAACCCTTTAACAATAGGCAGACTTTTTAAATTCAAAGACACCCTTCCGGAGTTGATGCGTTCTTTCGTTGTGTATGAGTATACTTGTCCAAAATGTAATTTTGGAAATTACGTCGGATTAACCCGACGCTTACTGAAAGTCCGCATCGATTACCATAGAGGTGTCAGTTATCGCACTGGCTGCAACTAAAATCAAAAGAATTTTCGGCCATAAGGAACCATGCAAATTTATGCAAAACTGACGTTATGTACAATAATTCCAAAATACTCTGTCAAACTGCTGATTGTCTTTCGCTCCTTCTTTCAGAATCTCTTTACATCAAGAAACTGTCGCCTACCTTAAACAACCAAACTACCTCCACACCGTTACATATTGCTTAACTGCCTATTACTCACATCTCCTCTCTCTCTCTCGTCTCTCTCTCTCTCTCTCCCCTTGTTTTTTATTCCTCCAACATCGCCTTTTGACTATGCTATTTTCCATCAGTTAACAACTAAACCTCTTAACAGTAAGTCTGGCAGAATGGTGTCTTTGTTTATTTTTTCAATTTTCATTTTTCGTTTTGCTTTTGGATGTGTTATTTTACTAAGTAATCCAGTGTTTTAATTTACTTTTAGCTTAAAGTCACTTTGTAGTTTTTATTTTTCGTTTAGCTTAATGACAAACTATATTTATAATTATTAGGTTATTTTAGCACTCTTTAATATTGTAAAATTAATTCTATTTATAGCCCTGAAGATGGGAAAGGAATCCCGAAACGTAGGTGTCAATAAAAAGGAGAAATGATGGCCAGTCTTCTCGTTGTCCTCTTCATATATATATATATATATATATATATATATAATATATATATATGTGTGTGTGTGTGTGTGTGTGTGTGTGTGTGTGTGTGTGTGTGTGTGTGCGTGAGTGTATGTTTGTATGTTTGTGTATATATATATATATATATATATATATATATATATATATATATATATGTGTGTGTGTGTGTGTGTGTGTGTGTGTGTGTGTGTGTCCGTTTATTATACAAGCTGACGTTTCAAGGACACCGTCTAATTTTCAAAGCTGAAAAACACAATCGATACCTAGACGACGCCATTCTACTTTAGTTATAATGACAAACAAAGCTCCTGGAGGACTTCCAAAGTAGTTTATTTATATACTTTCCCCAAATGTAAGGTGGGGAAATATGGGGAGGCTTTTCGCCGCCTACTAAAACTGAGAATTGATGACATCGGGAATTAATTACTGAACGGGTACCAGGTTAATTAATCCAGAATTTTCTAATGTACGGCATCATGCCAAAAAATATAAAGAGGATATCGAATATAAACATTTTAAACGAAAGTGAACATTCTAAAATTTTCTCCAGAGCCACCTCACCTCATTAATTAGCAATAACTTAGTCATTATACATTGAAAATCTTGTTGCTATTTTTAACAACCAAATCACCCCTGTCTTTGTTTTTCATTGATGTCATTTAGTCCTTGGTTCCACTCCTAAAACGGTAACAACGGTCTGAGTCTTTGCAACATTTATATTATAAATTGCAATTGTGTTTTTCAGCTTTGAAAATGAGGCTGCCCTCGAAACGTCAGTCAGCTTGTATGAAACGGATCAATAGGTCACAACGTCTCCTTTAGCTCCTTGTTATATTATTATAAAATATATATATATATATATATATATATATATATATATATATATATATATATATATATATATATATATATATATAAATATGGGCCAAAATCCCATGGTATTCGGTAAAACGAGAACTGCAAAGCGCTAAAAATGAAATTAGTCATCAAAGTACACTAAACCGAAAATTAATTGGAAATTTCGTTAAATATCCAACACTTCAAGAAACAATTATCCCGCAATAAGTGTCGCCAACACTGGAAGATCGTAAATATTTCCTGTTACATACCAAAACGCCTAGGACGTTTTGTATGTTCATACTTCTACATTTCTTAAACAATTGTGTCTTATTAAGAAAGGTAATAACTCTTTCCATATTCCCTTCATACTTCTACATTACTTAAACAAATTTCTCTTATTAAGAAAAGTCTATTGTATTACGGTGGTACAGCATACTACTAATTGGACTCCAGAGAAATCTGACGAAAAAAAATAATGAAGCCACTTCACCCTGAACCTGAAAAATTCATCCCCATTAAAATAAAATCCAAGCGCCTTGGGACATGGATGCGCTTTAGAAACTGAAAAGGTCAGCTATATATTATGACAGGAAACTAAGGAGAAAGAAGGCGTTTAGTTTGCGGAAGCCGAAGTGAAAGGTCTCCTCCTTAAAGGGAGCATTCACAGGCATACAAAGGAAACTTAGGTTTCCTGAAAACTGAGAAATTTACTAAGTATGGTAACAGAATTGAATGAACACGAAAATATTAATAAAACACATCTAGAGAAAGCACCTTAAAAAGGTAGCACTGGAGAATTCTACCTTCTCATAGTGAGTTTATGATTTTATTACTATTTACCTTAATAGATTTTTTCTCAAATGGCTCGTAACCTAATGTATTAAGCTGACAACACCTTACACGTTACATTAAATGGATGGGCACAGGAACAAAGTTCTTTGCAACAAGTCTCTTTATATCCTGGGTTATCATCATCTATAAATCCAGTTTACTGATGACTGACCCAAAATACCAGCGTGACTTTGTATCACCTCAAGATACAAGAAATTGACATGTAGTCCTATGCCCTGTTATTGCCTCAAAATAGTTAGCCTAGGTGAAGTTAATGGGTGTATCCATAGTGCTCAGTCTATTACGACGACGACGACGGCGCCATAGAAGCAAAAACAATGCAAATGCTTCGTCCTCGGTGACCATAATGAAACTGAGGCCAGAGTGGCGTGACAGTGGCATGTATACCCAGACACACAAGAGACTCTCTGGCATGGCCGAGTCAAGCTTCAGTGGTTTAAACAATATTCCGTGTGGCGACCACAGAGTGGCTCGTGGTCTCCCGGACTAAAATGTTGAATTTCGGCGATGCAGTACGAACATTAGTGTAAAATCAACAGAATTTGTAACTTTTTTGGCCATTATTAAATTCACCTTGGTCACATTTGACGATATATTGGTAGATAATATAGTGTTTAATTAAGCTAACTTCAAAGTAAAGTGTGCTTATGTACAGTAAGTTCCAAAACTGAAGCGACAATTTTCAGAGGATTTCGTTCGAAATTCACTAACTGACAACTACAACTCTTAGCTGAAAAATTAATTTTTTTTCTACAGTGAAAGCTCTATGAAGCAAAATAAAGCTAAGATATGATGCACAAATATCAAATCTATGATATTTATAACAATCATAAGAAAACATTACTGTAATAGTTATTATTTTAAAGTATAGTAATTACTTCAAACTATGGAAACGAAACAATTTGAAATTCTCGTTCAACACAGGATTACCAACGTTACCAATGTATATTTCGAGCAATGTGGAAACAAACATTTAATATCATAGTGTATTATCAATTATTTTAGCGAAGATGCATAAAACCATGCAAGTATCAATAGAATGTAAAAGGAAAATCTCCGCGACATTAAAGATAATCAACCATGAATGCACCTAGATTCAATCGAGAAGTTGGGTGTGGTTGGTAGTTCTGATTTTATCTTCTAGGTCCGAGCATAAAATACCATCTTCGAGAAAGGCTCTTAACTGCTGCTGCTACCTTCAGGTGACTAGGCCTAGTTCCGGGCATAGTAAGGCTTACAATGCAGGGCCACTGTCTGTTATTTAGGGAAAAGTAGAACCATTAGGACCGACACCAGGACCTGTCCTTGCACCTAGAAACAGACTCGCTAAATAAAAAATAAGAAAGACGGTCGCAAGCAACCAGAACACCCTAAAATCACCACCTGGTTAAGTAGGGAGACAATAGACCCAACAACCCCGCCTCACCCTCTACCTCTACCTATGCCCACAAACCTAACTCCACCTTTTTCACTTCAACCTTTTACCTCAAATCTTCTAATCATTCCAACCATGAAATTTAAGACTTTATGTGCATAAGTGGGCGTATCATAAGGGAGTGATATCACCCAAATTCATATTTCCCCGGGCAACCAGTAATTAGTTCGATCCAGTCAAGCATTATTGTATAACAGACACACACACACACACACACATATATATATATATATATATATATATATATATATATATATATATATATATATATATATATATCTAATAAAAGGAGCCCATAAAACACCAAAATATAGAGAAAAAGTACTATATTTCAGAGACTGCTGTCTCCTCTTCAGGTAGATGAATGAGAAAAGTTTACAGAAAAGGTGGTATTTATACCAAGAGGTCCATCCACAAACAAGCCATTTTAAGTCACCCCCGCTGATAATCTTCCTTTAATCTTCTTAAGGGTTGGTTGAATGAATACGTTGTCGATCGTGTCCGAAATCCATGCTCCTTTTGAGATGTTCATTACCTGCCTCTTTTATTAAGGCCGATTCCATCATTTGACTCTTGTACCGGCAGTTGCTGCTATAAATTACACGTGACAAATTCCAGTTTATTCTATGGTTATGTTCATTTATATGGTTGAAAATAACCGAGTTCTGTTGTCCATACCTAACTGACCGTTTGTGTTGTATTAATCTCTGGGGAAGGGATTTACCTGTAATCCGATGTAAGATTGGTCACAGTCCTGGCATGGGATTTCGTATACCCCAGAGTCCTTTGGAGATGTCTTTTGTTGGACGTTAATCAGGGATTTGGCTAAGGTGTTTGGGTAAGTAAATACAAAAGGGTTCGATTTTCCGAGGGGGTTGGTTATTCTCTTAATCGTGTCCAGGTGGGGAATTATTATTTTATTGTTGGATGTATCTCTGGTCTTGTCTTTAGGGGGTCGGTAGAAAATTACGTTTGCTTTGTGAATTGCTTTCTCAATTATATGGTCAGGATATTTTAAAGACGAAAGTTGCTTGCGAATTAGTTCAAATTCTTTTTCCAGGAATTCTGGGGAACAAATTCGTAAGGCTCTTAAGAACAAGTTACTAGCTACACCTATCTTGATAGTAATATCATGATAGCTAAAGTAGTGAATGTATGAAAGTGAGAACGTTGGTTTTCTGTATATGGTAAATTTGTATTCTGTCGTATCTCTGATAATTGAAACATCAAGAAAAGGATTTTTGTTGTCTGTTTCCCATTCAACTTTAAATTTGATGCTGGGCACTAATGTGTTTAATTTCGAGAGGAATTCATTAAAATTGCCCCACCTATTATCCCAAAATGTTAGGATATCATCCACGTATCTCATCCACAGCATGTTTTTGGGTTTTATTGCATTTATTACTGTAGTTTCAAAGTATTCCATGTACAGATTGGCTAGAACAAGACTTAAAGGACTACCCATACTACACCCGAATTTTTGCTTGTAGAATGATTCCCCGAATGAAAATACGTTATTAGATGCACATAATTCAACTAGCTTTATTATTTTGTCAAGCGCCAATGGGAAATGATCTGAATAGGGGGATAATTTTACCCTTATAAACTGAAGAACGTCCTGTACTGGTACTTTAGTGAACAGGGAATCTACGTCAAGGCTTAAAAGTTTTATGTTGTGAAGTGGTATATGTGCTTCTCTGAATTTGTGACAAAAATCTTCCGAATGTTTAATGTGACTGGGAGAAAAAGTGCCTAAAAAAGGGGAAAGGAGGCCAGCTAACCATTTAGAAATTTTGTAATTGAAAGCACCGGCACAAGAAACGATGGGTCTGAATGGAAGATTGTACTTTTTCTCTATATTTTGGTGTTTTTATGGGCTCCTTTTATTAGATGGAATTCTGTTGTTACAGAACATTTTTACCAGTCATATATATATATATATATATATATATATATATATATATATATATATATATATATATATATATATATATATATATATATATATATATATATATATATATATATATATATATATATATATATATATATATATATATATATTATATATATAGAAGCACCCAAGCATGACCAATAGGCCTAGTGCTCGATCCTTAAAACAGGCCTCTGGTTATTCCTGACTAGATAAAAAGGTCCTGAGAGAGAGAGAGAGAGAGAGAGAGAGAGAGAGAGAGATTAACAGGAGATACTCGAATTAAAATAATGCTCGCCAAGCATATTCATACTCCGGATCGTATGGACAAAAATAGTCTCACTTATGCACTGACAAAAAAAAAAAAAGGTTGGAAACCTACGAAAATAATTGTTTGATGCGACCCTGAACGCAATTCCACAAGCAAAGATTTGCACAATTGAGGAATTAGATGAAATTATTAACTAACAACTGAAAAATATATTTCCTTGATTCTTGAATAGGCCTAACCATGTAGCCAATGCTAAACGCGCATATAACTTGGATTTTTTTTTTTTTTTACACCAACTTGTGTCTTATTTATATTTAATAATCAGATACTAAACTTCTTTGTGCTTTATCAAAAGAAATCATAATAACTTTCGATATAACGCTATAAAAGTAGAAAGTTAATTTGCAAATCATATTAGGCCAATGCTTATGCTGCCACTCAATGGTGAACACTTGATATCACACATTGAGAGCCACAGATGTTTCTATGGGGAAATTTTTTTTTTTTTTTTTTTTTTAATAAACAATTACTGAACAAACATTCATCATTCACCTGGGAAATACTTTCTGTGCTTCTACAGTTAATCACTGATACGTATTGTTAGATAAAGAGGATGACAATAATTGGAGTAAAATATACTAGCTGGCAACCCCACGAATTTCTAAAGAAATGCGATCGATCAATTCTGAAATTTGTCGCTTCACTTCTGGAACTTACTGTACGTATAATATAACAGCGATTTTCAACGTATTCTTTACAGATTTTGTTTATCAAGCGAGCAATAATCCGCATTAGCGCGCGCGCGTGTGTGTGTGTGTGTCAGGTCAATGTGGAAAATAGACAAATAACTACGAAATAAATTGTTTTCTATTAGTGTGTGTATATATATATATATATATATATATATATATATATATATATATATATATATATATATATATATATATATATATATATATGGGGATACAATCCACAATGAAGTAAATTCCTCTTGTATTTTAAACTACAAGAAGAATTTACTCCATTGTGGATTGTATCCCCATTTACTTAGAGGTACGACATAGTACCTGGCTTCTGCATATATATATATATATAATATATATATATATATATATATATATATATATATATATATATATATATATATATATATATATGTTGTGTGTGTATGTATTATTGTTACATATAATCAATACACCTTTAATTACCATTCCATTAAAAACAATTCACACTATTCATTACCAGTCTCATGAAATTTCTATTTTGCCAAGGCACTGATCCTTCACCCAGAAAATAGTCAACATATTTGTGCCTCACATTCTTCCCGTCAATGCTTGTGTTACGACAGCACTCATCTGGTGAAATTGCCCCATCAGAGTAATTTTCGCTTTCTCAACGCCCCTCAGGATGAAAATAAAGATTTATTTCATCTTTACATAAATAATTATTAAGTTCCGTGCATGCATGTACAAATATATCTACATTTTCTGACGGTAAATTGATGGGTAAACTAAACACTCTAAAGTTCAAAACATTTTAGCAAGCATTCCAAATCCGTTTTCCAAAGTTCGTCGTCCTCTGGAGACACGATAGTAAAATACTCTTTTACTTGGCATTTGTTTTTGTTATGGAAATGGCTTCATAATTTGCCATATCAGATGAAACGCGGCATCCGCCATGAAGATAAATGGCAAGACTTCATCGGTCAATAGCAGCTGTACATCCTCTGGTTTCCCAGCAGCATGACTGACAATATGCTAACTGAAAACGGTGTTCTCCCACACACACCCATCAGATACACATCCATTGATACCCACATCTACATAACAGACATTTGAAAATGCATCACAAACAGCCATAAGAAAGGCACTGTTACTACCTTTATAATTATAGTAATAGGACCCTGCACCTGGTGGTGGCCGTATTGAAATGTTTCCCATCGACAGCCCCAGTGCAATTTGGGAAATCCCACAATCTCTAAAAATCATTCACTGCAATTATTGATTAATAGATTATAATATTATTGATCTACAATAAAGCTACTTAGCTGCATATATATATATATATATATATATATACTATATATATATATATATATATATATATATATATATATTATACACATATATATATATCATATATATATATATATATATATATATATATATATATATATATATACATAATATATACATATATATATATACATATATATATACATATATATATATACATATATATACATATATATATATATATATATATATATATATATATATATATATATATATATATATATATATATATACTATATATATATATATATATATATATATATATATATATACATATATATATACATATATATATATATATATAACTATATACATATATATATATATATACATATATATATATATCATATATATACATATATATATACATATATATATATATATATATATATATATATATATATATATATATATATATATATATATATATATGCAGCTAAGTAACTTTATTGTAGATCAATAATCTATCAATCCATAATTGCAGTGAATTCAATAAACGGGTTTGTTATGATATATTTGGGCGGATGAATTAGAACATTATAATCAAACAAATTACCTAACATTAATGGCGGCCTCACCCCGCCCCCCCCCCCCACCCCACCCCCGGCAAACCTATCCTTGATCACTAAATGGAAAGAGAATTGTGAATTTGACGCTAGTTCAACATATATAAAGCAGGTTAATGTTCATTCAAATTGTCCAATTCAGATTTTCCACGATCCATTTATATTGATGATTAGTGAACGACGTGAGAGTCTAAGATCACCAGTTGCCTTGCAATCAGAGAACCCAAAAGACCGCGACGGGACAGAACCGTTAAGACTCCCTAAACCATCAACTACTGTGCATTTCAGGGCCGTGTCTAATTGGTTTTCGTCAATAAAATCTTACCAAAGCATCGGATATGGATCGTATTTTGGAAATTACTATTTGAAGCCACGGCCTAATTGGCAAAAATATGCACTGATGTCAATGTTGATAATTAAGGCACTTATCGGAGTAAGTCACAGAAAATTCAAGGGAAACTTAGCTAAATTTAGTAAGCACCCAGAGGGAGGCTACTCGAAATGTAAAGTATGACATCAGGCTTAATAGCAGTGTTCCCAGTATTGTGATAATGATCGTGGAAACAAATATTTGACCCTCTTGTTGAGAATTGTTGAGAATTACGATAATATTACGGTTTCCATTGGTGATACCACGGGTAATGAATAAAAATTTGGTACACTGTATAAATATGACAACATCATAGCAAATGAATTTGCTAAATATACATCTTGCAATATTACTATTTTCATTGTACAATTTTACGTTAACTATAGGAATGCATTGCAATTATAACCCAATTTCTATTTACATTTTCTTGATCAGTTATGCTAAACGTTTGGAACTGGTGAAACACAATCATATTGAAGTGAATATACGATAGTTTAGAGGTGTTTGGTAAGATATTTTGGTCCGATATACCTGGTAACCTAGCATAATAGTAAACATCGCGGAGTCGCCGACGACAGGGCAAAGCCAGGTTATACGTGACTACTGCTTCACCTATGGCAAGCCTAGCAAATTGTCCTCGTGGCTGCAAGACTACTTTAGTTTTGCGTGCTTTTGCAGTATGCAACAAAGAAAAAAATCTTATGCGTCATATGCTAAATACTAAGAGGTAAGTGCTTAACGAGGTGATACACAAGGACCAAACGATTTAGACAAGAGAACAAAGCTGACGAGCATGAAAATATTTTGTTTATATCAAGGTGCCTCTAACTTTACAGACCAAGATTAAACACTCACTGGCCGCAATTTCTTGACTGATAAACTATCTCACTGACTAGCTGCCTCGACTACCAATTCTACTGACCTTACACACACACACACACACACCCACACACACGTATGTGCATTTATGCATATACTACAGCTGTTTATATATGTGTATGTATATGCCATATGTATTTATGCATATTCTATTATCCTCGTCCCTGTCGGCGAAGTATGAACAATAACAAAGATTATGATTATGTTATTAATAAGAAGAATAATCATAACTATGATGAAAATTGTGACTTATTATCATTATGATTAATAATATCATTATTAATACTTTACAACGCCTTGTGCATACGAAAAACAAAGTATGCTATATAAAGCATTTTTATCTATTGGCCAAATGCTGCTCTTTATCCACACAAGTCCTAAGACCGTGTGGCAAATTTCATGGGTATGACGTCGCATGCTGCGAAGAAGATTGTCCAGCGCAATAGATCAGTGATCTCAATTTGCTGCGGTAGTTATGCCTACTCCATAAGCCTTTGCTAATTTTACAGTGGGTGTCATTCGCCGCTTTGTTCACGACAAGTTTGCAGTAAAGCAAGTTTTTACTATCAGAACTCTAACGGGAGATTTAAAGACAGCCACCATTATCCCGGAAACAACCTATGAGATACCGGTGTGGCGGCTCATTTGCCGTCGGATCTGCGCTCTCCGGACTCAGAGGCGCCACCGAGAAGAAGGGAGACAGATAGTATATGTCGATGAGACTCTGTTCACCACAAGAATGAGCCACAGCAGGGAGTGGGTGAATGCCACACAGCCTGCTACCAGTGCCATGCATAGCCGTCAGGTACCATCTGGCGAAGGAGAGTGCTTCGTGGTGGTTGCAGCTGGCACAGCAAATGGATTTATTGAAGGCTCTTTCCTTTCTTACCCTGCAAAGAGTACCATTGGCGATTACCACGGGGAAATGACAGGCGAGCTGTTCCTACGCTGGCTAACAACTCAGATTCTACCATTGCTGCTTGGTACTTGACAACGCACCCTATCACTGGCAGCTGATACACGCGTGTCGGTGTCCTACTATGGCAGCCAAGAAAACAGACCTTATTACTTGCCTGGAGAGGCGCAGAATCCCTGTCCCAGACGGTGCCACACGACCAGAGCTGCTGCTCAGAGGCCAACAGTACCGGCCAAAACCATAGTACACCGTGGACAACATCATCCGAGAGTGGGGCCATGAAGTGGTCCGCCTGCCACTTGCCAATCCAGAGCTCAATGCCATTGAGCAGGTATGGGCGTGCATGAAACGTCATGTCTGTTCATCTTAACGTCGATTCACCCGGGCAGACCTGCAGGCAAGCCTGGAAGAAGCCAAGCATTTGGTCACTCGTAGGGTTTGGGCGTCTGCAGTGAAACGATCTCGAGATTTTGAGGATGGATGTTGGCCATCAGACAACATTCAGGAGCCTGTCGGACCTATCGTTATCAACTTGAACAGCGATGACGAGGATACAAAAGACTTATACCTGGATGATGATGATGATGATGATGAAAATGAATAAAAGTTACTTTGGGAGTGTGCTCTTTTGTTCCCACTTTGACCTTTGCTCATGTAGAAATTTTACTTTCTTTATTTCCATCGAAAGTTCTTCACTTCCGGTCTGCTCAAAGCGTAAGATCATGATTCACACAAAGCTGTCTTAATCTTAACCGAAACAAACAACAGCATAAACTTTTACACAATTTTACATTGCCAGATTTTTTTATTTCATATTTCTTTCAATTTCAATAAAGGCCAATAGAATCAATGGATTAGTAGATTATGAAAATTAGGGCATAGCCTAAACGCCTGAACTATGAGTTACAAGTATCATTCAGCACTACAATGTAGTTATGATTGAATGAAATAGCTATATAATAAACGATGTAAAATAATTGAAATTGAAAGAATGAGTAACTTCAAGTTCATAAATAAATAAACATTGATAAAACCGGGAATACATAGTCTCATGATAACCACTCAACAACCCCACAACAACATTAGTGTCAGTTTCAAGTAAATGAATCAAGTGTACAGGAACAACGAAACTGACACAGAGACACAAAGAGTAATAAATGGGGAGTTGTGTGATATACTAAATACTTCGGATTTATTATGAGACTCATTATGGACTAAGAAGTTAAGGTTAGAACATTTGCGTTATGTTACATTCATTTAGCAGGGTAACAATGGTTTTCACCGAGTGTGTGTAAGACTTGGTGCATTATTCAAGTTAAAGGAAAAGTGAATTGCGCCAAGGAACTGTATTACAGAATTAATATTCTCATTTTATGCCCATTCCTTTATTGTACTTTACTTAAAACACATGATTCATCGGAAAGATGAGAGATTAGGGTAGGTGTTTGTGTGCGTAAAACAAAACAAGAATCCCATATACTACTTCTATTACTACTACCACCAACATCTGAGTCTTCATTCCTAAAGTATATGGGCGGGGCGTCTAGTAAAGTACGTCATACTATGGTATAAATGAGTGGGAAGGCCTTCAGTAATGACGTTTCACTAGCCTCCCTCTGGGTGCTTACTAAATTTAGCTAAGTTTCCTTTGAAATTTCTGTGATTTACTCCGATAAGTGCCTTAATTACCAACATTAGACATCAGTGCATATTTTTGCCAATTAGGTCTTGGCTCCAAATAGTTATTTCCAAAATACGTTCCATATCCGATGCTTTGTTAAGATTTTATCGAAGAAAACCTGTTCGACACGGCCCTGAAATGCACCGTAGTTCAAAACAACGGACTACTATTAAAAGCCATGTTATCACAGGAAAAGATCAACGATGAAGCTTCCGCTTTTAGTGTAGCGGTAGCCAATGGTCTCAGGCATATGAATGATGAGAGTAAGATTTATGCCCTAAAATTAATCAATGATATAAAAATTTTAGGCACACTGGGCAACATTGTAGAATGATGGACAATCAAATAAGCTACCACCATGAAAGTTAATGATAAACAATTCGATTGAAGAATATATAATTGAATCTTTGGACTTTAATTTCACAATACATGTTTTGTCAGGTATTTTTCTTTGTTTACATTGTACATGGTGACATTTACCTAAAAACTAAAATTTTTACTTTAATAAACACATTTAATATTATAGAAATAATGATGTTGTTGATGGTAGTTGTAGTAGTAGTAGTAAATAGAAGTAGTAGTGGTGGTAGTGCTAGTATTGCATCTATTATTATTATTATTATTATTATTATTATTATTATTATTATTATTATTATTATTATTATTAAATTCTCACCAAATATAATCTTTCATTAAGACTTCTCAGATCTGCCTGCAGGTTTCCAGTATATTTTTACCCAAACTGCTTTGAAATCCTTAAGGGTTGTGTACTGAAGTGATGAACAGCTGCATCCTGTTGACAGACACAGTAATGTTACCTGTATTCGGGCTTCAGCTGAAATATTAGTATCCTGTTTGTTGATAGATGGTTTCAGAATCGACAAAAGATTGTGAAAAGTACTTGGTTCCATTCTATTGTAACTGATAACATCGATTCTGAACCAGATTTCACTTGTCTTAGTACTGTGACATGACTTCCCAAGTCTTTTCTTCTTCGTAACCACTCTTTAGACCACATATTCTTCTTCCCTCCTGCTCGTTTCCTAACAAACAGTAATAATAATCCAATTTGCGTGTTTTCGTTCTTCCCTTTTTTTAGTTGGCGTAATTTCCAAAATTCGCGTCATTTACGTTGTCCATCTATGCTGTTAGGAGAGGATTGATATTTACTCGAAGACTATTCTTATCATTAATTTTACTGATACCTGACTGCCTATATAACACAAACACACGTATATAAGTACGTTACATATATATATATATATATATATATATATATATATATATATATATATATATATATATATATATATCAATTCAAGCTACAAATGTCCTTTAATATCTAAATTCACTTTACCTCCCAAATGATATATTTTCATATATGTACCGAAGGGGAATTTTTTTAATTGATAATAATTTCGTCCCCCCATGGGATCGAACCACCGTCCAAGTGGACGGGGACGAAATCAGGACAGTCAGTGACGCTATCCAATCAGCCAACAGAGACGCTATAAGTTCATATTGATTCTGACCTTACAAATCACCCTCGATCTGGATGCTTTTCGTAATTAGAATCGATATGAAACCCCGTCTACCATGTTGGCCAATTCGAGCGTTTGACAGCACATAGCCTTTTGTTATGAATAATTATCACATCGAACCGTGATCCATTTATATATCAATTCAAGCTACAAATGTCCTTTAATATCTAAATTCACTTTACCTCCCAAATGATATATTTTCATATATGTACCGAAGGGAATTTTTTAATTCGATAATAATTTCGTCCCCCCATGGGATCGAACCATATATGATATCATTTGGGAGGTAAAAAAGTGAATTTAGATATTAAAGGACATTTGTAGCTTGAATTGATATATAAATGGATCACGGTTCGATGTGATAATTATTCATATATATATATATATATATATACAAATTATATATATATATATATATATATATAGTATATATATATATATATATATATATACACAAATATATGTATATATATATATATATATATATATATATATATATATATATACACATATATATATATTTATATATATTCATATATATTATATATATATATATATATATATATATATATATATATATGTGTGTGTGTGTGTGTGTGTGTGTGTGTGTGTGTAGGTAGATAAACAGGCAATCTGATATCAATACATTAATCATAAAAATTGTTTTTAATATCAACCCATTCCGACAACAATACTGAACACCAAATATATAGAGAAGAGCGATGGACAGTTAGCCAGCTTAGGCAAGTAAACGACGTGGTGTGACGATGGAAGACATTGGCGTTGTCAGAGCCCAACTCAACCAAATTCTGCCAAGCCCATCTTAAAATACAGGAGTGGGGGAGGGGTTGACGAGTCTGGTAAACCAGGAGTGCGTTGGTAACAGAAAATTCATACCACTGACTACCTTGTGAAGGGAGAGCGATGCTGTTAGATACAAAGTCACGGAGGCTTCTCGGTTGCTGAGTTATTCGTGAAAAAAAGAAAGAAAAAATAAAACCCTTGTTTTTTTGGTAAAGAGGAAATGGGCTGGAAAAATCTTAGTTTTCATACAACGCAACGTAAATGGGGGAGTAAGTTGACTGATGTAATAGTGAGTGACGGAGTGGTCATTTTATGTTCGAAGTGAAACTGTAGACAGATAGAAATTCTGGATGGAGAAAGAGGGTGAAATGTGGCTGCACAAGTAATTAAGACCTGTCAGTTTCCAAAAGAGGAAGAGAAAAGTACAAACATGAAGGTCATAAATGAAAACTGGGACAGTGTTAAAGACAGATGTGGAAGGAGTACCTGATATATGTAAAATTTTGGGATGGGTTTGCTTACATGATCGGAGAAGAAGAAATCAAGTCCAGGTATAGAAATGGATGGATAGCATCGTCAACAAAGAATATAAGAAAAAGTAATCAAATTCGAAAGGTGCACGAGCTAAAATTGAACAGAGGTCTTTCTCGTATCATTCATACAGATGACAGACTGGTATGCGTGCATGAATACGACGTCAGCGATCTCATGGTGGGAGACGGGACAGAATAGGTGATATCGTGGAAATATAGGATATTACCGAAGTTTCCTGAGGTACGTCTTAAATGGCTAAAAGCCAATGGTACCTACAAAGCGATCGAGGCATAACAGATCAGACACTAGACTGGAAGTTGAACTAATTTAGAGAACAGGACAGAATGTTACAGGTCACTCACTGAAAGGGAAATCCACGGCAAAAGTTTGTAGTGCATAAGCGACAGACATCGAAACGACCTGCAAGATAAAATTTTTGGCAGTATAACAAAGTTGTATTTTTTCATTGTAAGTTCAAAAAGTTCCTTCGTTTCTACAGGACTGCATAAATTTTTAAACTGAACTTATATAGCTCTAAGAAGTCTTGAATTACGAAGAGCGTTCGTCCAAGAAGTTTAAAATTAAATCCAATTCTGCTAAACATCGATGATCAAAAATTTATGAATTCTAAAACGAAAAAAATTAAGATTTGAACTTATTACTAACTTGACAAGTCTGAAAGACAGACAGACAAACAAACAGGTTTTAACCGAAAAACGAAATACTCTGCATTAAGTCTCCCAGTAACTCGAAATATTGGAGGTGTCAATTAGCATTAAACGTTTCCTTTTAAAGCACTTATTTCCTGAAACGCAGAGGAATACGAGCTTTCAAATGAGAGGGATGCGGAGGAAAAAAGAAAGAAAGAAAGGAAAAAGATCCATTTCTATGAAAAGACTTTAATTGGACACATTCGCTACGAATTCTGGTCGTATCTTAATTAGGTTCTACTTTTTGAACTTCGCTTTGAGTTTTAGTGGCAGTTTCCTTTTATTCTTAATAAAAAAAAAAGAAAAGGATTTTAAAACTACATTAAAGCAAACCCTAAAAATGCCCACTAGAGAGTTATGGTTTTACTTTTTTTTATATACGAGGCAAGAGCAAATAATCATGTAACATCTAGAACTTATTTGCCCATTGAAGAGTTAGACACTAGGATTTGTAATATTATAAATATACTTTTCAACACAAAGTCATATATATAAGGTCTAGGTGCGTAAATATATTATTGACTACAAACCTTTTTAGTCTATATACGCAAGATTACCTTATTTTACTATACCCTTGAACAAGAAGACGGAAGAATAGTCACCTTTTTTAAAGATTAGGATAAAGTCTTAGAGAGAGTTTAAAGATTTTAATTGCAACCTTTACACTATATCAAGATTATACTCTAGAAAACAAAAGTTATATTCCATTCTCATCCTTGAAGTTTAGAGTGTGGCTGGATGGTAAAAATGTGGAAGCTTTATGGAGGGACACCTATTTTCTAATAAAACAATATACATGTATTAATACTCATATCAAGATCACTCATCATATCATATGATCCAGAAAGTTGTACTTCATCCAACACTCAAACTACAACTATGATTAGTACGAAGCATAATATTATGGGAGAGACATATTACTGACTATATTAAATGTAAAGTAAATTGAGTGCTGTGCAAAATAATTGCCTTTGCCTATCTAGAACTTGAGAAGAAAGTGGTGTTTACAGAAGTAAATTAATTCTATCAATTAAAACAATAGTACTCCTCTCAACGTTATGAATCACGAGGAGCCTAATCCGTGAAGAGATCTTTACCGAATATTATCCGGACATTAGCGCTGGCGAAAACAATTTGAGTTTAAAACAGACCCAAAATAACTGACAGTGATGAAGCGCACTTCCATATTCCTATTATCTGGCGGAAACGCATGATACCAAAACAATTAATCCGTTGCATGTCAAACTAGACTCGCTAATGACCACTACATTCATCATCATAAGTCCAGCTGGGAAATGCAGATCAGCTCAACTGGATATGGAACATTCTCTCTCACTTCTCATTCAGTGTCTATTTCGAACACGATTCCAAGCGCCGGAGCTGAGAATACCTTAACTTTGAAATAAATGGTATGTATCCATCGACAGCTGCTTCTATAATTCAACTTTTCACTTAAAATTGTTGCCTGTTTATCATAAAAAAAAAAAAAAAAAATTATACACACACACGTACACACACACAAACACACAAGCAATATTTTATATATAAATATATATGTGTGTGTGTGTGTGTGTGTGTCATCGATTAACATTCAAGCAGTGCAGTAATTGTTTTATATCAGAAACATCATAATTGTTATGCGCGAAATTTTGTCATATTCTGGAACTTTAAAATTCCACAACTCTGGACAATTTAAAATTGATATGCAGTAGACAAACACAAAGGAACACTATGTATATATATGCGTTTGTATGTGCGTGTGTGTGTGTGTGTATATGTGTGTACATCACATCGATTTTAAATTGTCCAGCGTTTAGGAATTATAAAGTTCTAGAACATGACAAAATTTCGCGCAATAACAATTACGATGTTTCTGATATCAAACAATTACTGCACTGCCTGAATATTAATCAATGGCTCACAAACTCCATATTGCATTTTCACGTCCAAATAACCGGAAATGATTTGGCTTTTTATAACCTACAACCAAGCCTGAATTGTGATAATTTAAAGTTTTGAATTTGTATTCTAT
Source organism: Macrobrachium nipponense (assembly GCF_015104395.2). Lineage (NCBI taxonomy): Eukaryota > Metazoa > Arthropoda > Malacostraca > Decapoda > Palaemonidae > Macrobrachium > Macrobrachium nipponense. Next base: position 97,811,354 of record NC_087206.1, on the reverse strand, counting down.
ATATTCAGTTTTCTTAGAATAGTTCTTGAAATAGTAAGGCTGACAATAACGATGTAGTGCAGATGGGCGACTGCAATTGTTAGTCCCATTATTCGACATTCAGGTCATAATTTCTAATAAATCTCTCTCTCTCTCTCTGTTTTCTCGCCCTCTTATGAAAAAGTAAATGATAAATGGTTATTGTCTATGATGGGTGGATTACTTGGATACCCAAATATATTAATATGCCTGGTTTATTATAATTTTTCTAAAAATCCTAATAACGCCAGAAATCGCGTTTGAAAATTCGCAATTTTCAAACAGCGGTATCTTAATAATTTTTCAAGATATGTTCTTGATTTTTGTTGCATCGTGAAGCAAAATCTATTTGCTTTATGGCACTATGTACTTTTTGTGGAAAAAAAACAAAAAAAGATGACATTACGAGCTAATTGAAAATGATTTTTGTTCCGAAAGCGACATTGTATACAACATTTTTTGGAAGTTAGTTTTCATGATGAAAATAATCATTAATATTAAAAACAATTATTGATTCTGAAAGAATTAATAATTGAACATATTTTGAAGTCGGAAACGGAGATTGTTGTTGTTTTTGCGTTTTTGATAATATTTTCTCTATATTTATTTTCTTATATATCTGACCCAATGTTATTTGGCAATGTTTTACCTTTCCCAAAATATGACTGTGAGCATTGTGTCTTTAAAAATAATTTTGCTGTAAATATTTTTGTTAACGGATGTATGGTAACTGAGAGCAAGCAAGTGTATCTGAAACATGTTACTTTCAATGTATAGTTTTTTTCTCTACTTATATCTATTTTTTTTATCCATATCATAATAATATTGATGTAAACATTCGCTGAGTGGCTGACGCGTACTCTTGTTCTGTACGATGATTGGCTGAGCCGCCCAGCTGGCTGAGATAGACCTTTCATACTGTTTACATATTTCCTGCTCGACAAAAACCAGTGATATCAGTGTCAGAGATTTAACAAGTCAAGGAAGTGCAACTTCCCGTGAAAACTTACGATATTTGTTTTGCACAGAAAATCTTTTTTGGCAACTTGTATTGGTAACTGCTCCTTGCTCAGAATAACTACTTTCGCTTACTCTTTTTAATCAGCACCGAGAGGTGACAAGTTTCACTTTCAAGGAATTTAATTCTTCTCTGAACGTATCATATGTTTATTTGAATCCACTTGATCTATTGTATACATCGTATTGTTACCCATGCTTAACAGTAAAGCTGCCCATTCTCTATGAGCCACGCTTCTGAGGTTGGGACAGAGTGGGAGGGGTTAGGCCATGCCCGAGTCTCAATGGCAGTGTTTCTCGCTGGTTCTGGCCTCATCGTCCAAGCTGTGCAGTTAGGCTGTTTGGTGGGGCCTAAATAGGTCATTCACATTACATTTCGATCAGGACTATGTACTAGTTTGCGTGGGAATGGAGTTGACTTTGGCCAGACCTTCGGGAATGTAGTTCATTCAGTAGGCGAATTATACATCAGAAACTTGTGACAGGCATTACAGATGGACGATATTTGGATTAACAAGGGTTTTTGGCCAGACTTTATTCAGTTATATAAGTATAACGAATGTTCGTGGAATATTCGGAGCCCAAGCAATTGCCACAGGACACAAAAAGGGAAAACATACGAATTGCCTGTAGACAAAATGAAACCACAAATTCCTGATGCAACCAAGGAAATGGTCGTGAAAAAGATAAGCAATATGAGAAATAAATTTTATTTAGAATATTTTCATGAAAATTCGGTTTCATTTGCGCTATACATATCAATTGATTTCTCTATTAAAAGTGAAAAAAAAATTACTACAGTTGTTTACCTTCATGAAATCTATACAGCATCACATGTCTCAGGAAGGATTTTGCCAGGACGCTGTGGTGATACAGCTACGCTGTATTTCAGATCTTCATAAGATCTCCCTTTTGCCAAATACCTAACAGTGGCAACAAGTCTCTCATAAGGCTTTATGTATGTTCTTTCTCATGCCAGTATCTCTTCTTCTTAATGAAATGTCACCTTTTGTAATAAGTAAAATGACACTTTATCCCTCGTGTAATTTCGACAGTTCCTCAAATAAAATGGCATGGGAAAACTTTCCTTCGAATAGCCATTTCATTACCCTAACATGGTTTTTTTGTTTGCGTTTAGTGTTTGCTTTAACATACGCAAGAGCAAAAAGCGATATGGTGTTCAATTTGTTGTCTTTGATCACGAGACATGGTCCTCACTCATCGACTGCTAATACACAAATGACTTTCAACGGGCCACGCAGTGTTGCCGTTTCATGAAGAAAGAATTCCAATAAATGGGACCAGAAAATCCCACAGATTCCCACAAAGTATTCACAGCCTCCCACAAAATATCTCATGTTATATTTTTCTAGATTTACCATAACTTCGATTTCCCTTGAATGCAATAATATGAAATCTTAGTGCTCTATATTTTCAAAGATGTAAAAATAAGATACGTTTTGAAGTCTCCTGCTTTATTTGCAAAATAAACAGTAAGCCTAATGGCAAAAATAACTGAAGGCTGCTGAGTGACTTGAGTACCTAATAATGACAAAATTAGAATAATCCTTGGAAACAAAAATTAAAATAATCCTTGTAAACAATAACAATAATTAACTAAAATAGTCCTTGGAAATTAAGACAATAAGAATTAACTTATGTATAAAGCGAAGCATTAATCAATAATAGAGAGCATAAAACTTAAGATATTCAAAACAAATTAACATTAATATTCCTCCTCTTCGTCCTCCTCATCTGCTAAAGCCAGCAAATCACTGTCACAATCCTCATATTCAATCACATCCTTAGCCATAACATTTTTTATCATGTCAATAGGTGGCTCAAAAGTTACGCATGTTTCATTTTGAAGCTTTAGGCCATACCTTATAAGTAAAATTGCCTCTACACTCCGTACAACTAGGCGGTTCCTCAGCTTATTGTGCACTGCGTTCATCTGAGAGAATATCCTCTCGATCGAGGCATTAGAGAATGCCAGTGAAAGAAGTGCTAAGGCCAATGATGAAATATTCGAAAATCTTTGCTGCCCAATTGAATTTCTCTTTTCATTAACTTCTGCCCAGAATGAAACCACATTTTTCATACAATCCCGAGATCATTCTTCGAGACATAAAGCTTGCCATTCATTCTCAAGTTTATCCATGTCATTAAAAGTTGATCTATACTTTGCAGCTAATGAAGAAATACTATCTTTGCACTGAGAGGTAGCATGTTTAGGGTGAAGTTTTCCTAACATTATTAAGCAGTCGATGTTTTCCGGAAGTCGCATTTGTATTTCCTTAATCAACTCTACCACAAAAGTTCTACAACTTTCTTTATCATAAGTGATTTGAGTTTCGTTAAGAGGACATTTTAACGCAGCAGTTCTAAATTCATATCCAAAATTAATAGCAGATACTGGCATTACATAATCTAAAAACTTTAGCCCGGGAAGTTGTTCAACTTAACACTTTGCAAGGTGAGTAGGCTCTACAACTATTTGCATTACATTTCTGTACATGTTCAGTAAATCTTATGTTAATTTTGTGACATCAGCCCTTTTAGCTTGGAATAGCTTATTTACCCCGACTACTTCCTTCAACACCTTCCTAACAACAGGAAATACAATGCATTATGAAGGTCTTTATAAGCGTCCCTCAATACGTTCGCCATGTGGCAACGTTCTGTAGATGCTGCTAACTGAAAATGGAGCTTCAGTGCATCCCATTGGTCAATAATAACATTCATAGCCTCTAAACGGGCTAACCAACGAGTTGCTGACATGTCTGGTATCTTTTTTGGTGTTTTACTCTTGAGAGTCTGGTAGATTTCATTATATTGCGGAATTCGTTTTGGACTATTTACGAACCAATTATGTGACTCACGAATAATGAATACTAACGCTGTTGGCAGCACTTCAGAGCTTTGCTCGCTAGAGAGTGGCAGATGCACCTAAAGTCAAGTCAGGGTTGTCATTTTTCAGCAGGGTTACAAGGGAATGGTGAGAGCCTATCGTCAAGTTGGCACCATCACATCCTATACCTACCATGTTCTTAAGCTGTAATCCATCCTCCTCCAAACATTTTCTCACAGTTGCATTAAGTGTGTTTGCTGAGCAATCTTGCAATGGAACCAATCGATGGAATGTATCTACCACTACTTTTTGTTTCACACTGAAGTAGCGAAAGCTAAGGGATAAACATGAAATGTTGGCTTCATTCGTGCTTTCATCAACTGTCAAGCTGAAATGATTTTCTCCTATATGATTTCTCAGATATTTAGCAAAACTGGGTGCAATAACATTTCTTTGTAACCTACCATATTTTGTTCTTCTATGCAACTTCAAACCTTTAAGACATACAGATCTTTTGTCTAAATGTGGCAGTAATTTTCCCAGATGATCTACAAAGAGGTTAGAAGAATGCTCCGAAATATATATGGCAACTTTCCGTTCAGCAACTCTCGTAGGGTCTTGAACTAGTGGGACCATGGACTGAGCTATGGAAGATTGATGAGTACTACAGCAAGCCTTTACTAATTCAGAATGCATTTTACTTTCCTTGTGACCAATAATAGACTTAATACGCGCTTGGAAGACAGAGCCAGTACAAATCTTGCAGCGAGCTTTTGTTCCATCTCCTTCTACAGGCTGCAGCCACACTGTAAGTGATATATTTATCCTTATTACTACAAATAGTCTAATAATCTCTCAAACAACCACAAAATTTATCTTCGTTCTAATCAATTTGTGTACCAAACCAGTAACAACAGGCTAAAATTATTTTTATGAGACCAAAATGGATTCAAATAATTCACCCTACGTTGCTAAAACGGAGAGGACAAAAGAAATTAACTTGAGCCTCCATTGAAATACGGTAAGGAAAACAGGCAAACTAAACTTCATTCCATACCTTTAAGCCTCTCATCATTTTCCCAAGCTGTACGATACCGTTGAGAATATTGTTTTCCACTCATGATGATATATGCCAATCACTATCGGTATACCGAAATGCAGAAAAGACTGACTTCCTAAGTTCCTCTAGTCAAGAGGAGTAGACGCCGCTAATGCTATGTATCCAAATGTTATTAATTATTGAAACTTGAAGTTGTAGGTGTAACGTTCGCATACAGTTCACGATATCTTGCAGTCCTGGGGCCTGGGCAGCCTTGATTAGGGTGGGGGGAGACTAAGGATTGAGACGGTTGTGTGAGGACCAGAGATTAAGACAGGTAGCTGGGTACTGATGATTTATTTACAGACGAACTGGGTTGACATAGACAGGTGCGGACGGATAAGTAGTACAGACACTCACTGAGAGCAGAAATGACTCTGAGACAGTAGATTTGTGTTTTCTTACAAACATACATTTAAAGATAATAAGGCGTACAAATAATGGAATTACATGTGTTATACATCGGCAGAAAGGCCGCGGAACGCTCTATCGGATGGAAGTAAGAACAACGCAACTTGATGATTAGATACAATAGAATATAGGGAAACGCGTTGTCCTTACAGTTGGCAAATTAGTAGTATAGCCACTATGAATTTAAACCGCTGGAATATATTCTTAATATTTTGCATTTGCAAATATTATTAGAAGCCAGGCTGCTAGTGAATGGGTAGCTTTAAATTCTGCTGTGAAGATTCTAATGCCAACACCTCATGAGTATTTGCAGTAGAAGTTGAATGTAAGCCAGACGACTGGCCATCGTCTCACTGAGTTCACCACTTGCTTATTTGTCTGCTAGACCTCACAGTCATTTTGCCAGATAAATAGCAATTGCACTCATTCCAAGTAAAAACACTTTCACTTTTCATTTTCCATAGCTCACTAGGATACAAGCTTAGGAGACGCTCGTTTTCCTTGATATAATTACACACTTGCACATGAGATATAGTTTAACTACCTATTCATTTGCGAGGTTAAGGTTCTGTAACAATTGTCCTTTGCTAGTAGAGAGGTTTGTGAATACGTTAGTGTGTTTGTGAGTATGTCACGAAACTACGAAAAACTGCTTTACAACTAGCCATGTTGGTTGACTTTATCAACAAACCCTGTGGTAGATGTTATGGCTGTATAGCTGGATCACTCGAATCTACTGCTAGAAGTGTGTCACCTGTTGTGCGAGTGTATGTTGCAGCATCGGAAACTGTTTGTCTGCCGAATACTATTTCAACACTTTTCATTTTGCCACCATTTCACACTTGATTGTGTTTGGAACTGTGTGTAGCTCTGTCTCAGGAATGTACCATTATGTTTCGATTCGGTAATATGGAACCGTTCAAGTACAGCAGTGGAGATGGACAAACAACAATAATAAGCAAGAAATCTTAAAAAAAAAAACAACCCACTGCATTCTGAGGAATTACTTCATGAAAATTTCTTGGAATCCTGTCAGTGGTTTGACTGGCAAGGCTAAAAATATTGATACAAAACCTCCATTTGTTAGCGTAATCATCGGTCTCTCGTTTGTGTACATTTATCGAGTAAAAATACTGTTAATGGACAAGTCGAAAACCATCTCTTCAGAAAATGTGCAAACCTCCGAGAAATAAAAAAGTCACTAACAAGATTCCCTGTGAATCCCCAATGCTCCCTAACCATGGAAAATCTTTCCTGACTTCAGGCAATTGTTGATTGTGCCTCGATTGACATTTTGAATTTGTAATGCGGGAAATATTTTGGAAATCTTTAAGGAATATTTTCTGGAATTAGTGAATAAAGGTTGATCAGGATTTTGCTCTACGTATTCCTAGCGTTCCACGGTCACAAGTAACAATAACATTCGGATTTCTTAGTCTATGAATAGACGCCTCAAAATGAAGTCTAATTAATATTGGACGACTGCATGTTCCGACTGAAACTCAGCGTACCGAACGCATTCGTAATATTCCTTATAAGGGGCCATTTTCAATGCACTTTGTTTCCTTTCTCTCGGAATTTTGAGGATCTTTTATCCTTTCTTTATATTTTATTAATGTCTTATTCCCACTATTCAATAGTACGTATAGGTGTGTTAACATTCTGTGCTCATAGGATGCAGTTTTACAAGTGATTTTCAATGCTTAGTAATATATGTTTGGCATTTATGCCACTAATATGTAATCGATTCTTTTCTTGTCAACTGGTTCGCCACTTTGGCAAGACTTGCCAATACCATACCGAATTAAACTGCCACAAACCGTAAGTATACTGTCATCTGTGAATACCACTTAACGGATTATTCAGAAAATATTTGCACATCACTTTGACCTTTTCATATTTTTCTTTGATTTACAATTTACGTGGTATCATTAAATTTACTGTCGACAACAAAAGGAGTCAATTTTACATGTTTCTAGATGTTTAAAAAAAAATTTCGTTTTGAGTAAAATATTCAGCTAAACCGAAAACTACTATGGGTTTCACAGACAGTACAGGCACGTTTTTGCCAAAAAACGTGCTTGCACTGTCTGTAAAATCCAAAGTAGGTTTCTTGAAACAGAGATAATACCAGAGATTTGCAGAAATGAAAGTCATTCTGAACATTTACATTGAACAGGTTAAAATCTAGTCGACCGCTTTTTTGGGCACATGAATAAACAGTTAAAATTCCAAGTTGATTCAGTTAAATTTCCAATTGGCACAAGAAACTTGGCCTTCATTTTTACAGTATACTAATGCACGACTTATAATCTGTTAGTAACACTATTTTCGCGAGCTGTCGACTACTCTTTATGCATAAAAAGATATTGCTTTCTAGAATTGTGCCCATTTTTAATCTTTTGAGTCCTGCTCACCGTATTTTATTTTTTTTCAGCAATCGCTAAATCAAAATTATCTGACTGATAATTGGATGGCCGTATGATATTTAGTGATAAAGCCCAGGCACTGGGACCAATAGGGCCATTCAGTGCCGTTGACTGATAAATGATAATAATGCATTAATATTTTTGAGTGGCTGTCTTGGTTAGCGCATTTTTTTTACTGGAATAAATTAATGCACACATGAAATACGATTAACAAAAGTTAGCAAGAAAAAAATCACTTATAAACCAAGGATTTGGTACATACCATCACTTCCGATGCTAGCTAGCATAATTAATCATGGGAGCTAATTCAGCTGATAGCTGGCTGCCGTCCATTAGAATTCGGTTTTAATCTTACTCAAAACTTCATTGAAATTCTAATAGATGTGGCTCAGCTGTGAGGTAGTGAATTAACGATTACCGTCATAGTTCAAAATATAAAACACATCTCATTTTATACCTGATTACAGGAAAAAGAAACTCCACTAACATTAGTTAATTAGTAATCAGACATTAGTTAATTAATAATCAAAGTGTATTTCTAGACGCATGTCTCAAATACTGTCCGACGTCCAAATCTTGAAAAGAAGTCTTTGTCTTTATATAAAGACACGCAAAATATTTTCGTCGGTATAACTTTCATATCTATCTCTTTTCTTGAATGTGTATTAACTCTACCCAAGAAGATAGTAATTTTACTCAAGAAGCAGAGTGAAAATGCAGAACTTTGCTCTTATGGAACAAAACAGTGCAAAAAGACTTAATACCTTTCATCAGCTAAAGGAGAAAACCGTCGTTCAGAAAAACTTTCTATAAAATTTACTTTATTCATTTATCTTGAGAGCGAACGCAACTATGTCTCTTCTCTTGGAACCAGCGCACGACTTTTGATAAGTACGTTTGCCCACTCTCAAAACTTCAGATTTGAGGCGATGTTCTTTATAGGAAAAAATCGTAAAATTGTAACCGATACATATTTTAGTAGGGATCACTAGTTAAAAGATTACTAACGTAAAAGCAGAACACTGCTGATACCTCGTTAAGTAAAGAATCAATTCAGTACTAACTCAATTTAAGATAGGAAAACGAAAGGGTAATTGTTAATTCTGCAGTCCAAAAACCAAAATTGATTAAATACGACCCATAACCCATTCGTGGAACTATCAGATGTAAGGCCGAATTCAAGAGATTACTTTAGTCAGTAATTCTCCAATACTTGGGTTTCACCCTTATCAACGAAGATGGAAAAAATGGTTTTGGTTGGGTTACTTTGTCTACTTGTTTCCTAAGACGTCCATACGAATCTACGTTGAATGACGCTTCACACGAGACACTGTAATAATGACGTGTTAACGAAAACTGTATGCAGGATGTGTTAAAGAAAATTGTATGCAGCTTTAGTGATTATTTGTTGATTTCAACATTTGTTTTACACTTCTTTATTTTTTTCGTAATTTCGTTCAAGAAATTATGCAATATTTTTGGGCTAAGTTATCAGATTATGTTACAGACGTTTTACTTTGTAGGTAGTGAATGAAGGCTTGTTTACCATCTTAACCAAGACAGATTTTCATAGGCTAAACAGGGATGGCCCCTAAAAATGACAAACAATGAATGCTACAGTCACACTTTCATCCCTGAACCATGGATCAACCACTTGTGCATAAAATGTCAACTTTAATCACTTCATACACCTACAAATTAGCCCTATCCCTACCTGCAACCCTTCTTACACAGTAGTTGGCACCTTGCTAACTTACATTCTGTTACTTCTTGGAACTTGAAGGCACTACATTCCTACACCTATTTCGTGACATAGACTTAGCCCTTCCTAGGTCTTTCTCTCCTCTCTCACGACACTTCGAAATGTCCACCCTTTTAAATCTATCATCCTACAGTCTTTCCACATGACCGAAACTCTCTTGTCCACCCTTTCGCCCTTCCTGAACTTTTTATCGTTTCTGAATATTTCCACATTTCTCACACGTGCAATACTATTCAGACACTTCTTTTCTGGAGCCCTTTTTTATAATTTATAGTCAATACACAGTTAATAAAGGAAAGTTTATTCAACAATATTTTCATAAATGCCAACAGCAGGACCCAAGCTTCTTCCAAATCATCGGTACATCACCTCCTTTTCACAATCGACCAGCGTCTGGAAGATGTTCCAAAGATGTTGCTTACAGCGTTCCACGACTCATGCTGACAAGCATTACTCCCTTTCCCGGTTTACATTCAAAGCCATACTCGTTCGCATCTTTACTCTCAAATGCCTTCCATTGTCAACAATGCAAAGTTTTTCACTTCTGTTTGCAGTTTCTCTTTACCGTCCACAATCAACGTTGTGCTATCTGCAAACGTTACCCATGAAACACACCATTCATAATCATTCTTTTTCATATCTCAAAATATGACAAAATCATCTTCTACCCGACTTTTCACATAACTTTATCCATGAAGAAATTAAAAAGCCACGAGGAAAAACACACGTCTGGCTTTCTATTTCAATATATGGACACATGATATGTGTGTGTGTGTGTGTGTGTGTGTGACAATCGCACGATGACAGTGTTTAAATTCCCCAACCCTAAATTCCTTCACCATGGCAACGGATTTTATCCACCAGAACGATGGAAACGCAGCAGAGCTGAAACTGGCAATAGAGATGTGGAAATGATTCCAGAGTTTGAAACCTATTTCACTTCCATTCAGAACGTCTATTAACCATATGCAGGTGAGACAATCTCAACGAGTGCAGGGAGTGCTGAATCATACCCTTGCCCATACATTAATGTAATTCCATTTTCGTACGTCCGATTCTGGGCTTCGACAGGAATCGATATGGAGGGCACTCAATTTTACAATGACGAAGATAAGATGGCATTCCTCACACATCATCAGAGATTCGACAGTTGCATTTCAAAATAATATAAAATATACAACTTTACAGCGAAATATATCCGGCAGCCTGGGAGATTCCAATAAACAAAAGATCGAAATAGTAAAGGAGGACATCAAGCAAATATGTTTATTTGTTATTTCGTATTGAAATTCAACCATATACACACTCACTCATTCTAATATACATACATACATACATACATACAACTCTGGGTATGACCTCTGAAAAAGTTACCTAATGAAATCAGGTTAGGTCGAAGCAGGAAGATAAAACGTTATAGGGATAAATGAGCTTACAAAATACACTTCTAAAACCAAGCCATACCTCTGGGTTAGCAATATTGCCTTTAGAATGATGGAGAATCTCTAATAGTGTTACACAGAAATAAAGACAGCAAATAATCCTACGAGTCCGAAAGATTACACATAGTATAACTATAGGATTAAGGATTTGGAATAAATTTTGATCCATTATAATAGAGTTGTAATTCTAAATAAATAAGGATTTTTAAGAAATAATCCAAGTTAAGATAGTTAACAACAGCTATATAACAGAAATGACAATTTAAGAGTATTTTTTTTCTTCGTAATTATTTAGACATAAATATATATAACAGAAACGACAATTTAAGAGTATTTTTTTTCTTCGTAATTATTTAGACATATAAATACATAAATAAATTATGTTCGAAAAATAATAATGGAGTAAATATGCGAGTGAATCTGCAACTTTCCTAATGGGCTTTTTTTCGAAAGGCAAATAAATTAACGGTATGCCAATTGGTAATTTTTCATTTAACTTATTCTTTTGAATATTCGTACAGCCAATCTTGCAATCCTTTAACATTTGCATATATGACACTTATAAATGTGTAGCTGCCTAGGGAGGACAAGCAAAATATCCTTGTCCAATCATTCAAATTTATAACTGCTGCCCTTAGGGTACAGTTTGAGATCGCGTATTGTTTGTGATATATTAATCTGCCAATAGATATATATCACCATCGACGTAGGAACGTAAGCAATTCTTTTTTATTTATTTATTTTTTTTTTTGTATTACCGTGTTTCTCGTAACTGGAAAGATTAAATGCATTTCAAACGTTTTCCTAAATTTCAGTAAAGTGAAAACCCTTACTCAGATGTGTGTTGTTATAGCAAATGCAATATTTTTATTGATTCACATTCTGGAGAATGGATTACTATTAATTTGGAATCTTATATTCTTCTTTTATTATGACTTTAAAGAAATCCATTGCGATAAACTCTGTACTGACTGAAATTTAGATTCATACACAGCTTGACGTCATATGTTGGAACATTAACTTCATTTCAATAATTTCCTGAAAGACGTTCCATTTCTCTTCATACCATCTTCTCAATTTTTTAAGGTATATTTAATCATACCGTATATTCATATTTCAGTTCGGCCTTCAAGACAATTAACGATACTCTAGTGTTTGTGTGTACCAAAGATCTGTAAACTGAAAAGATAACTAGAAATCAAAGTACGCTTAATGCTTCCAGTAAATGTTACGCACAAACGTTTATGTGAAAATATGTGGCGGTCGCAAACATCACATCTGTTTGCTTGTAATAAAAATGTAGTTTTTGAAATACACCTATACACATCAACTACTTAATATTCGAAGGTCTGATGCTCTAACAAGTGAAATGCATTTTAGATTCTGCCGAAAAAACGAATCATGAGAATTTCGTCACCTCATGAATTAGGGCGAGATCGAGGTGGACGATTTAACGAGAAGCGTCAACAAGAGAGTGATTGATGGGGCTCCATCATAAATCTTGGGGTTCAATCATAAATCTTGGATATGATGATGATTAAAGTGCATGATCGGTCTGAAAAATAGAAGGCTCATTATGCGAGTATGAACTGGCATATTCGAATATCAGGCAATCTGCCGTGAAAAATGCATTGTTTTTGTAACAATTTCTATATCATGTTCTTTATATAAATAATTCTTTTTTCAATTAAAAGTTGCATTTTTCATTCATTTTTGCGACTTCTTCGTAGAGAAATCTATCACGGTAAAAAAGCAACATATGTTTCTCTATGTCTAAGTGAAATGCACTAGAATAATTACTGTGCGTTCTTGATTTACTAAGCAGTATCAATTAATTAGATATCAAAACAGTAAGAGACAATGAGGTGGTTTGAAGGACCTAGTGAATTGTGTACAATTCATGAAATTTACCTAAAATCTAATTTTAATTTTATACTTCATAAAATAAGAAAGTGAATATAAAGGGACATTTAAACAAATCGGATGGGGGAAAATGGATTAGCGAATAAGCGAGCATGAATACGGATTTGAAATCCTGATGGTTTGAGTGAAATGGAGAGCCATGTAATGAGTAAACAAAAACAACATTGGCAAGTGACCGCCTACTTACGTAACCTGATTGGGAGGGCTTGAAGAGATTGATTGATTGATTTAGGTCTATTAAAAGTGGCGTCACCATAAAAGCGATATTTTACCTTTGCTTTAACGAATCTTGTAACAATGATTTTTCTTATATTTCTTAATTTAGATTTGGCACTACTAATGCGCCTTTTACACCATTCACGGTATTATGCCTTGTAACACTTATCTCTTCTATATGTTTAATGTTTTTTTATAACTTTTCCCCTGGTTTCTGGTTATTGTTTCAACCAACTATGCCTCTTTTTTTTCCCTTTTTTTTCTGGCTCTTCTCTTATGATGGACATCGGTTCAACAGGTAATTTTCTCAATTTAATCAAGAAAAGTCTTGTAAAGTAAAAAACCTTGACCAGTCGACTCTCCATAAAGTGGACCAAGGTAGATTCAGGTCTGTATTTTCTTCGATTTATTCTTTTAGGCTCCAATGGGCCCGTAGTTGAAAAGTTGGAACTATTTTTTGTTCCATTGCTCAAGGGAGAATGGTTCCACTGTCACGAGGCCAGGTCCTTTTTTTGTTTTATTCTATAATGACGTCCTTTTCCTGACATGGGTCGTCAGCAATTGGCATGGAAGGTGCAGAGGTCATCAACTTTAGGGGACTAAAAGTATTTTGAGGTAGAGGGGGATCAAGAGAAGATTCTTCAATACACCCTTAGAGCGCTTACGATATTTTCTTCATTTGTCACCATAGCTGTATTCAGTCGAGGAGAGATTTGAGGCACATGAACAAAAGATTCTCTGTCCCCCCAGTGCCTCGGGAAGTAAAGGAAGAGTCCCCATAGGATCAGAAATATCCAGAAAATTATCATTTACATTTGCAGGGCTTCGGAACTGAGATATGATGGACTTTGACAACCTGGTCATTTGTCCTCTTGAGTTTCGTCCCATCAAGAATGGGACCGGCGTAGTCACACTGTAAGTGTTTGTTTGTATGGTGTTTTTACGTTGTATGGAACCAGTGGTTATTCAGCAACGGGACCAACGGCTTTACGTGACTTCCGAACCACATCGTGAATGAACTTCTATCACCAGAAATACAGATCTCACTCCTCAATGGAAAGGCCGAGAATCGAACTCGCGACCACCGAGGTGTGACGCCAACACCATACCAACCACACCACTGAGGCGCTACCCTGCATGTGCACTGAGAGTGGTCAAAAGAGTAGGCAACCGGTGCAATCCGCATCGCACCATCCACCAGCGAGCGAACTAACGACCCTTACAGTGAGTAGGGACCTTGGTATATCTCGTGATTAGGATGGTTTTAAATGTGATGCTGAAGAGGCAGTAAGCTACCAAACCTCTCTGAGAAACCAAAGAGAAAGTTGGGAAGTGCAGATTAAAATAGGTAATGAAGAAGAGGAGGGACAGGTGGGTCCACTAAGCAGTAAGGTGGGAGAGAACATACCTAGTATACCAAATCCATGCATCATGTTCAAACAAGAGCCATTACCATAATCAATTCCTTGCGAAGGTCGTCACCGATACAGGAGGAGGAGGCAGGGAAGCAGGAAATCTTATAAGAAGAGAATTAAAAAGGGTGAAAGTTTTCCCAACAATTATTTGAGTCCACTGCAGCAATGGAAGGCAAAATATTCGTTCGATCCCCGCAGCGGGCCCCAATGGGGGAGCCCAAAGTATATAAAAATGACCCCATTCTATATAATTTGGAGGAGTCTGTGTGTTTAACTACACACGCACATGTTAGAGTATATCGAACGCATTTCTCTGTCTGTTTTGGGTTGCGAATTTTATTTTTTTTTATATCTTTTCTGGAGTAACATTATGACAAAACACACAGAAATCAAAAAATGAGAAAACACAATACAAAACTAAAATAAGAAGTGGAAAAAAAGGAGAGGAGTGCGTTCGCGAGTGTATTTTAGGCTTTAATTTACACAGTATACTCTCTCTCTCTCTCTCTCTCTGTCTCTCTCTCTCTCTCTGTCTCTCTCTGAATCATGTATGATTATTACATTACAAGTTACAACACAGTAGTTTACTTATCCTTCAATGATGTGTGAAACATAAAGCGAATTAAGCTATAAGGAAGTCAAATGCCTGCCTACTCATCTCCACTCCATCCCATCCACTCTGCATTTCCATCACTTCCAGCCAAGCTAACTCCCACCCTGGCCACCCACCTTCCAAAACAACCCTTTCTCTAGTGGGACTCCTTGGAGCTTCATTGCCGTTCCCCTCCTAAGGCACAGCCTTCCAATCTCCCAGCTCGGAAACTTTTTCCTGGCTTCCCGCTCCCCAAAAATCCTTTCTCAGCCGGTTTACGGATGTAAACAGTTTATCAACATTTCCTTACAACCGCTCAGTATTTGCGAACCAATAGAGAGCAGTTCATAAATTCTTTAAAAACTATATTTATATATATTGCCCCGTGGGGCCCGGTTGTATCTGGATAATATACATCGAGTTAGGAGATTACTGTGAGTATGTGTGTATATTTATATATATATATATATCTATATATATAGATATATATAATTATATATATATATATATATATATATACACTATATATTGTACACACAGTAATCTCTTATCTGGATGTATGTTATCCAGACACAACTGGATCCCAGGCATCACATCATACACACACACACACACACACACACACACACATATATATATATATATATATATATATATATATATATATGTATATATATATTGTATGTACGTACTGTATATGCATATGTGTGTATAAGCGAATACTAGGAAAATGACAGGCAGAAGGTCAGTACCAAGACCTTTCTCGTGTTTAGTCATGCATCGTTGGGACAAAAATGAAATACAGTTGGAAAGAAGGTTGCAAGGTAAATAAAACAACAAGATCAAGACTACCCAGATAGTAAACTGTCAAAAGGGTGAAAATTAAAGAGCTAATCCAGGAGTGTCCGAGATCACGCGGCCACAAGTTAAAACCATAGATTTAACCATGTGAGAGCTCAACCATTACAAATTCCAAAAACATGTATAAAACTGAATATATGAATTTTATTGCTTATATCTACCTAAAACTTTTTTAATTATGAAGGCACCGAGTTTAAACAAATCAAGACTTAATTTAGAACACTCACAATATTTGACTTGAAACAAGTTTCACTGATGTTACTTTTAACACTCGGTACATGGGACTTAGGATCTTGCTTGACTCCAGTTAATAGGATGATCGAAATCTCTCTTATGTACGAATAACGCATTCGATATTTGGCCAGTTCAATGAGAAAACTGGTGTTATTTGAATCGTTGTGAAAATGATTTTCCAGTTTGTCCATAATATATTTCATCACAAGGAATTTCATATGTGCATCCAGAAATATCTTAGGAGAATTTTTGATTAAGAAACTCTTAACATTAAAACTAATGAAAATAAATTCATGTTGAAACGCTTTCAAATTCTAGGAATTTCTAAAAACCTTTCATCATACGGTAATTTGAGAATGTTATGTTCACTAAATTCAAGTTCGTCACTAATCAAGTTCAATGTTTTCCTAGATCTTTTCCACTCTATATCTAAAAAACCATGTCTTCATATAACGTTATAATTCATATACTTAAAAATATTAAGCAACAAATAAAATTTAATATCAATTCCCTATAACTAAGGAATAACTTACACCCATGGTTAATTAATAACTAAGGGCATCTACGCTAAGATTAGAACTAGTTTTGATTTAAGTACACTGAATGACAGTTGACTTTAAGGCTTAGTCCATTGCCAAACATCAAATTCTCCTATCTATTGTATCTGAACTAAAGTCCTGCCTCGAATTCTAGCGAGGCACATGTTCTTTTGAATTATGATTTTCCATGGAAGTGTTACACCCAAGGCATAGTGTAGCTTAATATACATACATATATACACAAGTATGTATTAGGCAGCATGCCTGCTTTAAAATACACACACACATACAAACAGATGTGTGTGTGAGTGTGTGTGTGTATTAGGTAGCATGCCCGATTTTAATAAGGGATAATTTACGTAGGTCACTGTGATTCCACAGCGTCATTAGCACTTTCATAATTGATCCCTAATGGTTAATGAAACCTAACAGAATAGCTCATAATTACATATGGTAATAATGTGACTTTAGGCAATGTTGAAATTGATTAATGGACCCATAACTGCAGGCGATGGAATTCCATTACCATTTGGTTACGTGCGATATGATGAAACGAATTTGCTACGTACATAATTGTAAATCAATATAATTATAAATGCATATGCAAATATACGTTTTAATATAGATTACTTAGCGTTTTTATGATTTTAACTTCTATAATTGTCATTTTACCGAGTCTGTTCCTTTTAAATCTGCGGCGTTCCAGGTGCCCTAACCTGACACACACATATATATATACACATACATGCCCTAACCAGCCTATATATATATATATATATATATATCTATATATATATATATATATATATATATATATATATATATATATATGTGTGTGTGTGTGTGTGTGTGTGTGTGTCACACATATCCACAGGTGAAAAATAAGAGACAGGGTGTAGGTCCTGACCGGTTTCGGCTTTATTTTCAAGCCATTGACAAAGGACTGATACATAGTATTAGAATTCACAAGTATATATACTACAAAGACAGTACTGACGAACATACACACAACAGTTTGAGACTGCAGATCCACCCACAGGCAGGTGTCAAGGTAGGAGTGGCTTTCAAAAATCGTTAGGCTAAAATTTACAATAAATTCTCAAGGGATACTACCGCTTAGGGTACAAGTCCACACCTGACAGGTGTCAGGGAGGCGGGGTTGAACATCTCATTACCACTACTGCCCCCTTTACTGTGTTTACAAATATAATAATCCTGTTTTTCATATATCTCTACAGCCAACCTTAAAATTTAAACAGTTTACAAATTTCTTTTGATATTAAAGGATCAAGTTTATACATTCCTTGACTGATGTTCATATTATTGTTGTAACTTTCTTTTATAAAACTAGATTCAATGATATTCCTTTCCAATGCATTATTAGAACACACCAGCTTTTTTGCCCCTTCCCAGTTAATAGCATGATTGTTCTCACTAACATGTACAAATATACCACTATTTCCCTGTGCATATCTCACACATTGTTTATGTTGTTCTATTCTTTTTTCCAGTGCTTTTCCCGTTTGACCAATGTAAAAGTTGTCACAAGACTTACACGGGATTTTATATACACATCCTTTAGCATTGTCGGGGAAGTTCTTAATAAGTACCTGTTTCATTGTTTTATTGTTTTTAAAAACTACATTAACACCAAAATTCTTCAGGAGATGTGGGATATCTTTCATATTACTATTACAAACAGAGATATTCAAAATACTAAAAGGTATAACAAAAGTAGACAGTCAACTCTTCAACTTAAATGGAAACCGGGCAAGAATTAATGGATGGAAACTTAGAACAGAAGAGATTCAACAAATCCCATTGGGGGAAATTCCTTTCATACAAGATATGTGACACATGGAATAAACTGCCACCAGAAGTTGTAAACAGCAGCAGGTGTGGACGAGTTCAAAAGAAAGCTAGACAAAATCATTAGAACTCAGTGAATGAATTTTAAAATCTGCTCCTAGAGATAAGTGAGCACATGGTGTCTCCTTGGATGTACTAATAATTCTTTGAGACATCTTAATCCTTGTAACTCCTTGTTAGAGGTAGTCTAATAGATGTAATTAGAGAATGATTTATTCCTTTTGAACTGTTTGGCGGTTTTGTTGGCGGTGTGAAGTTACAGCAATGAAAATGAGCTGGGAACTGAATAATTTTCTACCCATCCAATTGTGATTAATGTTAATGAAGAATGGCCATGGTCATGAAAACTATTAATCCACAAACAATATTATGGGGTTGACAGTTTCAAAATGAACATAACAGTTAAAAGCAAGACCTCATAGATCATTCTAGCAAAGAAAGATAACATTAACTAGGTAAAGCGTTTGTTTACTAGAAACTATAGGCGAAGGGTACGTGATCAGAGTTTAAATGAGGGAACTTCCATCTGCTCTACCTCTTGAACAAAAGAATGATACACAATACTTTCTCTGAGAGTAGGACAAATTCAAAAAAAGGGTACTGCTATATTAATACGTTCTTTGACGCAATCATTCGACTCTAGTCTAGATCAGAACATACTACAGATGAACGAGCGCAAGTCTTCTCTATCTCGACTGTTGAACAGAGATGCCAGCGCTGGGAATTTTTCCCAAGACCTTGGGATTCTAACCGCCACCTTGGGATTTTGGTAATTTTTTTGTACTAAACCTAGGAATCTTGGCTTTTTTCCCGCATTCCATGATATTTCATTCTGTCAATTTATATATCCTTAGCATTTCTAATCATTTTAACGCCATCCCCCCAAAAAAATTGAAATTCTGGATCTTTTCTCTGGTCTGTGGTCTTTTATAATCAATACAATATAGCAGACTTCAAAACGCATTGCAGTCTACACTGAGTGACTAAGACAGGGAGAGCTCTTGTCCGTTATTGGACTCAAAGTCACGTAACTATCTGTTGCTGTCATAATACCAACCCACAGATAGCCGGACAATTCGCCTACAGAGTAATAGGCAGATAGGATAATTAGTCGACAGGACAATTTGCATATATAACGTTTAAAATCGTTATACTAAACTAACTAATTTTGAATTCATTTTAAGTAGGGCTCATCCAACTTTTTTAAAATTAGTATTTTTCTAAGGCCCTTAGTATCATGGAGTTTATCAAGACAGAATGGGGTGGCAGAAAGTTTATACTGGAAGGAAACACACATCGCAGAGAGCTTATATTTTAAGGATATGCGTATAATATCGACAAACACGGCAATCAAAAACTTGGAGATGCGCGAACCGCAAAATTTGCACCGCTAGACTAACAACAGTCGATGACATCATTGGTAGAACTCTATCTGCTCACTCGCATTCCCCAACACCGAAAATATCGCTTCAATGGTAAAAGGAAAAAACTTCTTGCTCAGCGATCTGAACAGTTGCCTTCAGTCATAATAGACGATGTAACTTCAGATATTTCCTTGAGCAATGACGGAGCTTTGCCGAAAAAGGAATCTCTCAAAGAATACAGGGCGGCGAAAAAGACCTGTTATTATTGAGGAAGAACTAAATAAGACTCCAACAAGTGATGCTTTTTTAGTTTGTGAATGTAGACACCGATGAAATTTTGGAGAATTCCTCTTATTTTGAGTGTACTTGGATAGGAATCATGCAACGAGGCAGACGTCGACGTCCACTATTCAACATTTCATTATGGTCGTGTCACTACAGGGTCCTCAATGATCTCCCGAAAACAAACAATTCGCTGGAAGGGTGGAACCAATCTTTTAGAAGCAAGAGTTAAATGTCCATCACCCTAACATTTCCAAATTCAGAAGCTTAGGCTTGAACAACCAAGCACTACTTTAAAAAAGGCCTTATCAATCGGCTGACGTGTCAAGAGGAAACAAAAAAATATATTCGTCTTAAGGAGAGACTTAAAACACTTGTAGTCACCGTATGACAAGGAAAACAGGTTGCACTTTTTAAAGGCTTGCGCACATAATTGTTTGTACCAGTTTTTAAATTGCTTAAAAGTCTGTACAAATACACTTTCTCTTTTTTACCTGATTATTATTAATACTCCTCAGTGAAAAATTTTATCCCTGCTAAGTATCCGTTAGGTGAATTGTCTATCGATCATCTGTCCGCACACAAACCCACACATCCTCTTACTATAAGAGTGCATTTACCCTAGAACAATGTCAAATGTTGAAAAGTTGTCATCATCTTGTAGCTTTCATTAATGTATCCACTTTAGTAAGTTTAATTGCTTACGACCGGTTGTTGAAAAGTGACACAAGGATAAAAGCTTTAATTAATCTTTGTGTTTCTTGTTATAAATTGGGTAATTTTCTTCTCGGTATTTCTAGTCATATGAATTACGTAACGTGTATCTCTTAGAGCTATAAATGCAGCAATGAAAAGCTAATAGTTTTTTTGGAGAATTAGTTCTAGTGTGTTAGGCTTACAGAATATGCGGCACATAGCCACACACCCTGGTTTTATTTTGTTTGTGTCTAATAGTAATTTATTACTTGTTCAGTTCTTTTATTTATCAACAACTTCCAGTTTATCCTACTCTATATTATATATATATATATATATATATATATATATATTAGATATATATATATATATATATATATATATATAGTATATATATATATCATATATATATATATATATATATATATATATATAATATCTATATATAGATATATTTATATATATATTTTATATATATATATATATATATATATATATATATATATATATATATATTCCATTGGGTAATTTTAATCGAGATTATTCTTGTGATATGCATTAAGGTAAATTCATCTCGGTGTTTTTTGTTTTACTTGTTTCTTACTTATACACCACTAATCGTTATTTTTTCTCTGATATTTCAAATATGTAACTTGAAATTCTACATGCGTGAACACACTCATATCCTTACCTGCATAACTACATACTTGCACCCACTCACAAAGGCTATATTGTTTTTATTTGGTCTGTACTAGACTTATGCCTGATGATAAGCTAGGTTAGTAATATTGCCTTTCCACTAATTCAAAAAGCTACTATACTTTTTTCACAGAGGAAATGGTACCGAAGTATTGTACCAACAGGCGTTCAAAGTCGAATGGATGAATGATCCAGATGTAAAGACCAGGATCAACCCTGACCCTACTGATAAATATTCAGTTGTATGCAGTGTGTGTGATTGTACTCTTAAAAACTAACAAGTCTGCTCTCATGAATCACAAAACGTCTGCTAAGCATTCGACAAATTAGAACCCAAGAAAAACGTTTATCCCACTGATCAAGTCCTGCAGAAAAAGAATGAGTCATTTCTATCTGATATGGTTGCAAATGCTGAACTCTTGCTTTCTAAATTTATTGCTGAGCACGACATGCGTTTTTCATAAAAAGGTCACTTGGTACCGTTAATGAAGAAAATGTTCCCTAAATACGACACAGCCCAAAACATGACACTTAAGAAAACGAAAGCTTCATATATAGTCCTTGAAGGCATTGCTTGGGAGGAGTGGGAGATGATTGCAAATATTTGCAAGGAAAAATTCTCACTCATAACATGAGAACACCGAGTTTCACTTTCACAAGTTCTAGCATTAGTGATACAGTTTTATGATAAAGAAAATTTCGATTAACAGATGCACTTCTGGATACAGAGGAAGTATAGGCTAAGAGCAGAAGTATGTGTAGAATCACATACTACAAATCCCTAGGAATCTCTTTTGAGCAACCTTGTAAATCCAAGATGGCGTCCAAAATGGCCATCATTTTCCCATTTTCAGCATAACTTTGCTGGTAGACAACATACAAAAACAAATTTGGTGTCTATTACTATATTTTTAGGTACATGAAATGTAAAAAATATATATATATATATATAATATATATATATATATATATATATATATATATATATATATATATATATATAGCTAGAAGATCAACTACTTACAATTAAGATAAAGCAAGATGGCGTCCAAAATGGCCACCATGTTTTCAATTTAAGCATATCCTTGCTTCCTGACAAGGTATGAACATAGTTTTGTTGTCTACACACGTGTTTACTGGTACTAGCAATCAAATAAAATGTATATCTAGAAGACCAGGAACTTTTGCATAGCTAAAATCAAGATGGTCTCCAAAATGGTACCAAAAATGCCCACAAATTTCCAAATTATATTAAGCACAATTTCAACAAAATTGAATATGAATATCTGACCACACACTTTGTGGTTGAAGAAAAACAATCAACTCGATAGTTATGGGGTCCAAAGTTTATCAGCTTATATGATATGCATAATGAGCTTCGATAGTATACCTTTACGCAATGCTTTAATTTTCCAGTGATGTTTCACCAAAAGTTGATGCTTTCTCTTCCTCTTCATCGCTGATATTAAGTGGTGAAGCAGTGTTATTGCACGAATAGCTGATGCAGTTGCTGCACATTGATGTGCAAAAAAGTCTCCTAGCTTCTTGCAACTGCACATCATCTTAATGCATCCCTCTGGTTTACTTCCACATGAGGCCATTGTAAGTTGTGTTTCTGGGCAACTGGATTATCCATTTCTTGTGGGAAATGTGTTCCATCTTGAAATTGCCATCCCTACTCTGTTGGATTCAGAATGTTGCCCATCCACTCCTGTACTATGAAATAAGTACGTACGAGTGTTGCTTTGCAGAAGCACTTGGAGGTAAACTGACAAAACTGAATTCTGAATTTAAGGAACTTCGAGTGATAGCTCTCTTATAGGTGACATGATGGTACTGGTTGAGAGAACTGTAATTGCTGGCTTCATAGAGTTTCAGAATAAAGTGTTCTTCAGCTTTCTTCACCTCATCATGGGTGCATTCACTCTTCATAAATGTATCGATAGAATCATATCACTTTACTTTTCTGCCGTCTTGAAAGCTTTTGATATTATGTTATATATGCATCTGCTGGATTTCCCACTCTTTGAAATATACATGTATCATATTTCAAGCACAGAATATTTAAAAAAAAGATAGCCATATTGGGTGCTATCTTAGCTTATGCTACTTAAAAGCTGTTGATATTCTAAATACTTATTTTATTATATTTCATGGACCTGAAAGCATAGGGAACGGCAGCCATTTTGGATGCCATCTTGGTTTTCCAAGGTTGCACAAGAGGGATACCAGGGGACTTTGGTATGTCACTCTGTGCATATCCCTGCATCTATCCTGAAAAATCAGCTTGTTACCAGCTATGTCCAGGTTTTGGGGCGATATTAACGAATACTCTTTGACTAGTAGAACATGCAAATACAGGACTTTACAAAACTGAAAAGAGGTTTTGGATGCTAAGCAAATTCCTTTAGGAAACACCATAGGTTTTACTGTTAATATTTGTTCAACTATGCTAGGTAATAGCAATGACTTCAAGTTCATCTCAAGAAAGATGTGCAACATGTCAAAGCTACAAATGTCCTTTAACATCTAATTCGCTCAACCTTGGAATTAATATATTTTCGTATATGTTAACCGAGAATTTTTTAGTTGATAAGAAATTCGTCGGCTCATGGGCGCGAACCACGGAACCAAGAATTCAGGACGTACAGTGAAGGTACTTTTACCCACCTTGAGCCGACGAATTTCTTATTAACTAAAAAATTAACCTTCTCTTAACATATATAAAAATATATCAATTCCGAGGTTGAACGAATTAGATATTAAAGGACATTTGTAGCTTAATGCTTTTATTAATAATAACGGTGATGTGATAAGACTATAAAATTACTAATATGCATAAATATATATAATTATATAAAATGGGTTTATGAATATTGAGTTGTTCATTTCTTATCTATATTTCCCAAACTATTTGACCCTTTCATCTTCTCAGGGACCTACTTTTTGATATGTATGCTTTCATTTATTCTGGAGGGGAGAATCTCACTCTTCTATTCAAGCCCGGTGTTACAAAGGGGAAAGATTAAAAGAAAGAGATAAAGGGTTACGGAGGAGGGGAGACAGACAGAAAATGTTCAATAGGATGGGAAAGGGAGGTGTTGTTTTCATGGGGAGAACAATTTCTTCTGAAACAGGATGTCAAGATTACGGCAACTTTTTATCATTTAAATGAAATATAGCCATGTGACTATGAAAACCGTGGGAAACTAAAAACCGCAAAGGGAACAATGTACTTGTCTGGATATCCAAATGAGAAAATGGATGTGTGCATCATATATATATGAGATATAGAGGGACAGAGAGTTACAAGGATTAGGATGTCCCAAAAGACTTGTTAGACCATCCGCAGAGACATCGTGTGCTCACTTATCTCTAAGACCAGGATTTACTCTTCATTCACAGTGTCCAAATTATTTGAGTAGCTTTCCTTTAAACTCTACCATACTGTTGCTGTTTGCAATTTCTGGTGGCAGTTTATTCCATGTGTCACATTCTTGTATGTAAAGAAGATCCCACAATGGAATGTGTTCTCTCTCTTCAGGTCTAGTTTCCATCCATTATTTCTTGTGTGATTTTCGTTTAAAGTAAGTAAGTTTAGGTAATTGTCTAATTTTGTTATGCTTTCCAATGCTTTAATGTTTCTATTAGTAGTCCTCGCAATAATAGTGATTCTAAGTCATGTATAATAATAATAATAATAATAATAATAATAATAATAATAATAATAATAATAATAATAATAATAATAATAATAATAATAATAATAATAATAATAATAATAATAATATCCTTTATTTCAGCTCAGGGCCATATACAGGGAATATACAAAATGCAGACAGTAACATACACAGTCTGGATACATGAGATAAAATGATAAAAAATAGGTATAATCGTTACTTATGCTGAGGTAGCATAAAAGATAGTAATCTTAATACTGATAATAACAGTAGTAATATTGGTGAGAAAAAAAAAATGCATTGAGAGTTATAACAGTTAGTGCACAGATTATATAACTTAAATTTCATCTAGAGACCTTCGGTGGTTACAGTAGTCAGGTCCAGAGAGCTAAATACGAAAATTGAATGTAAAAAAATTAACTTGATAGTATTCACAGTAATAATGAAAAAGTAAAATATCAGCAATAAATATATAATAATGACAGAATCTGCAGATGACATCTTGCCATTACAGAGATTAAGTCCTTTAGGGGACAAAGGCCTCATTTTCCCATCTTTCCCACAATTTAGATCTTCTTCTTGCTTCACTCCTTAGGATACTTTGTATGAGCGAGTTGCTGCAGTTTCTCACTCGGGTTACCAGACTGGACATAGTTCGCCTTACAATGATTTTTAAATTGTCCAGGTGGTTTTCTATGAACATCTGTGTGGCGGAGTGGTAGCGGGGAGTGTTTGTGAGGCGTCTCAAATGTCATTGTGCACAACAGTGATACGTCTCATGGTCTCTCGGGTATAGTTCGTCCAGAGGGAGCACCCATAGATATTGTAGCAGTACGAGCGGAGGAGCAGCAGTTTCACGTCTCGGTGACAGAAGGCAAACCTTGCAATCAAGATGCCAGTTGCACATAGCTTACGACGCCTCTGTTCAATGTCTGCCGTATCTTTTAGGTCTACGGTGATAATATGACCCAAATACGGAAATTCGTGCACAAACTCCAGCCGATGGTTTCCGAGAAAAATTTGTGGTTCTGCAACATGCTTAAGCGATCTCGGGAGCAGCGACATGCACTGGGTCTTAGTTTCGTTGTAAATTATATCAAATTCCTCTGCATATTGGCGGCAAGTGTCGATGAGTCGTTGGAGACCTTGCATTGATGGGGAAATCAGAACCATATCGTCGGCGTAACAGAAGTTGTTTATAGTTGTTTCATTGACAACTATAAACAATTGGGGGTGAGTTCAATTTGACATTCAAGGCATCTTTGTACGTATTAAACAGGTATGGAGAGAGAATGCCCCCTTGCCGAAACCCGTTTAGGGAGCCAAAGGTGTATGATAATACGTTACCCCATTTGACACAGAATTACTGTGTGGAGAACCAGCAATGTAAAATGCCAATTAGATACAGGGGTGTGCCTCTTTCATGCAGCTTCAGGAAGAGCTTCAGGTAGTTTACTCTGTCAAATGCTTTTCTCACATCCACAAACCAAAGAAAAACAGGAGTGGCTGATGATAGGTAGTAGTTCAGCAGTTCATTCAGTATGTAGATGCAGGTGTCGGTTGAGTGGTTTGCTTTAAACCGGAACTGGTTGTCAGCAGCATGTAGAAAGGGGAGAAGTCTCACTAGAAGAACCTACTGGAGTATCTTCGATGTGATCGTTGTGATTGCAATCGGCCGATAGTTGCCAGGTCAGCTGCATCCTTTAGCTTGTTTTTGATTAATGGTATCAAGTGAACTAAGAGTAGGGAGCCTGGAAGAAACTGGTGAATTATCCACGCATTGAATAGGGCAGCTAGCAAAATGTAAATTATCGGATGGCAGAATTTGAAAGCCCCTGGGAGAAGAACATCAAAGCCGAGCGATTTATTCTTAGGTAGGCTGTTTATGGCATCGCTGATGTTACCTGGCGTAATACGGTCTGCAAAATGAAATTGAATGTTGTCAGTAAGGAGGTTATCTACATTCCTTTGGGAATCCTGATCATTTATGCAATTCAGGATATTGTTGAAGTGATCGCCCCACATACTTGCGATAGCCTCGTCTCCGACTGCTTCCCCTACTCTGTGATAGCTTTTTAGTTTTGGGATTTAAGGACTGGATATCTTTCCAAGGACGAGGATAATCACCAGATTCTATGTTTCTAGACATTGCATCGGCTCTTAGTTGTTTTTCATTTAATCTGTAGTGCTTAATAGCAAGTTTGAACTGAGCTCTCGCCTGTCTCATTAATAATGCAGTGTGTCTTTCCCTCGGGCTACCATTTTGCCTTCACAGTAAAATTCTCGTGAGTATGTATACAGATCTTTAAGCAAGTCATTCCATCCAGGTACATTACGAGAATTACCTTGACGAAATCTATAGGCAGCCCTGCCCGAAGCAAGCATAGCGGAGATTATGTTCGAATAGAATTCATTCAGATCCCTCCTGTGGTGGTCATTTCTGCAATTTGTGTTAGTACAAAGTAAGGCGTCTGCCGGTTGAACTAATGACCGCAACGTGGTTTCCGTGGTTGCCCTAAAGAATCTGGTTTTCTGTTGGTTTTTAAAATCCCAGTTTACTGCTGGTGGGCTGTCAGTTTGTCAGTTAGGGGGTTCACGGTAGGGAGGGATGGGGTACTGAATGACACCTGTAATGGGATGTGATCGTAGCCTATTGCAAGATCGTAGCGAATATTGCAGTTCTTAATAGAATCATGAAGTTGTGTAGATGTGATGCAGTGGTCCAGCCAGGAGGTTGTAATTGCGTTCGCTCTATTATGTACATATAAATAGGAGGAGTGGGGGAGGAGCATTACATCGCTAATTTGGAAAGCATGATTTTGACAGAAGCGAGTAAGTTAATCTTAAAACTGTTTTGTGGGGTGGGAATTAAGGTCCCGATTATACAAATATGATCAGCAGGAGAATCGTGAATAATACTGTGTAACTTCCCTAGGATCATGCAGTAATGATCGAAATTGTTGTTATTTTCCCATGGCATATAAACATTAATTATTAGGATTTTAAGAGTTCCCAACTGTCACTTGAAGCCCCAGCAATCTGTCACTCCTGTAGGTCATCATCTTTATCATATTGTCTAACGATTTGTGCCACAGGAAAGAAAGGTCCCCTTTCGGGCGACCGGCTATGATTTGATCAGTAACTTGCATCGAGAAAGTCGAGAAGGTTCTGAAGTCTTCATGTATTGAATCGC